>NC_092170.1:29314112-29316612 GCF_045791955.1 Oncorhynchus clarkii lewisi
GTCATTATTCCCCGCTATGGGAGCACCCCACTAAGGCCCTGTCTCGGTCGGGGCCGTCCTTAGTGCTTTATGGACACTTTAAGAAATCATGATGGATGCAGATTGCTATTAATCCTCCGTGCAACTGGTGATTGAAAACGTGCACCTGGTCACCCAAATCATGGTTCTCAATGCGCTTAGCGGTGTTCCATATATTCATGTCCGATAATGATGCACCCTACTACGGACCTTTTCAATGGGGGCCGGTCCGAATTATTTATGGAAGGTATGATTTTTATTTTTTTTTCTCTCTCTCTCTCTCTCTCTCTCAGGGCCGGCCCTGAGTGCTTTATGGACGGTTTAAAATATGACTATGGATGCAAATGCTCATTTTCCTCCGTGCACCTGGTGATTGAAAACGTGCACCTGGTCACCCAAAATTTTAAAAACGGTTTTAAATACTTTTACCCGTCATTCTATTGATATAGCCCGCTAGGGGAGTACCCTACTACGGCCCTGTCTCTGTCAGGGCCGTCCTTGAGTGCTTTTTAGACACTTTAAGAAATCACGATGGATGCAGATTGCTATTAATCCTCTGTGCAACTGGTGATTTGAAATATGCACCTGGTCACCCAAAATATTAAATATGGTTCAAAATGAATTTAAATGCACTCCTGTCATTATTCCCCGCTATGGGAGCACCCCACTAAGGCCCTGTCTCGGTCGGGGCCGTCCTTAGTGCTTTATGGACACTTTAAGAAATCACGATGGATGCAGATTGCTATTAATCCTCTGTGCAACTGGTGATTTGAAATGTGCACCTGGTCACCCAAAATATTAAATATGGTTCAAAATGAATTTAAATGCACTCCTGTCATTATTCCCCGCTATGGGAGCACCCCACTAAGGCCCTGTCTCGGTCGGGGCCGTCCTTAGTGCTTTATGGACACTTTAAGAAATCATGATGGATGCAGATTGCTATTAATCCTCCGTGCAACTGGTGATTGAAAACGTGCACCTGGTCACCCAAATCATGGTTCTCAATGCGCTTAGCGGTGTTCCATATATTCATGTCCGATAATGATGCACCCTACTACGGACCTTTTCAATGGGGGCCGGTCCGAATTATTTATGGAAGGTATGATTTTTTTTTTTTTTTTCTCTCTCTCTCTCTCTCTCTCTCAGGGCCGGCCCTGAGTGCTTTATGGACGGTTTAAAATATGACTATGGATGCAAATGCTCATTTTCCTCCGTGCACCTGGTGATTGAAAACGTGCACCTGGTCACCCAAAATTTTAAAAACGGTTTTAAATACTTTTACCCGTCATTCTATTGATATAGCCCGCTAGGGGAGTACCCTACTACGGCCCTGTCTCTGTCAGGGCCGTCCTTGAGTGCTTTTTAGACACTTTAAGAAATCACGATGGATGCAGATTGCTATTAATCCTCTGTGCAACTGGTGATTTGAAATATGCACCTGGTCACCCAAAATATTAAATATGGTTCAAAATGAATTTAAATGCACTCCTGTCATTATTCCCCGCTATGGGAGCACCCCACTAAGGCCCTGTCTCGGTCGGGGCCGTCCTTAGTGCTTTATGGACACTTTAAGAAATCACGATGGATGCAGATTGCTATTAATCCTCTGTGCAACTGGTGATTTGAAATGTGCACCTGGTCACCCAAAATATTAAATATGGTTCAAAATGAATTTAAAGGCACTCCTGTCATTATTCCCCGCTATGGGAGCACCCCACTAAGGCCCTGTCTCGGTCGGGGCCGTCCTTAGTGCTTTATGGACACTTTAAGAAATCATGATGGATGCAGATTGCTATTAATCCTCCGTGCAACTGGTGATTGAAAACGTGCACCTGGTCACCCAAATCATGGTTCTCAATGCGCTTAGCGGTGTTCCATATATTCATGTCCGATAATGATGCACCCTACTACGGACCTTTTCAATGGGGGCCGGTCCGAATTATTTATGGAAGGTATGATTTTTATTTTTTTTTCTCTCTCTCTCTCTCTCTCTCTCAGGGCCGGCCCTGAGTGCTTTATGGACGGTTTAAAATATGACTATGGATGCAAATGCTCATTTTCCTCCGTGCACCTGGTGATTGAAAACGTGCACCTGGTCACCCAAAATTTTAAAAACGGTTTTAAATACTTTTACCCGTCATTCTATTGATATAGCCCGCTAGGGGAGTACCCTACTACGGCCCTGTCTCTGTCAGGGCCGTCCTTGAGTGCTTTTTAGACACTTTAAGAAATCACGATGGATGCAGATTGCTATTAATCCTCTGTGCAACTGGTGATTTGAAATATGCACCTGGTCACCCAAAATATTAAATATGGTTCAAAATGAATTTAAATGCACTCCTGTCATTATTCCCCGCTATGGGAGCACCCCACTAAGGCCCTGTCTCGGTCGGGGCCGTCCTTAGTGCTTTATGGACACTTTAAGAAATCACGATGGATGCAGATTGCTATTAATCCTCTGTGCAACTGGTGATTTGAAATG
>NC_092170.1:29329112-29349112 GCF_045791955.1 Oncorhynchus clarkii lewisi
GATAATGATGCACCCTACTACGGACCTTTTCAATGGGGGCCGGTCCGAATTATTTATGGAAGGTATGATTTTTATTTTTTTTTCTCTCTCTCTCTCTCTCTCTCTCTCAGGGCCGGCCCTGAGTGCTTTATGGACGGTTTAAAATATGACTATGGATGCAAATGCTCATTTTCCTCCGTGCACCTGGTGATTGAAAACGTGCACCTGGTCACCCAAAATTTTAAAAACGGTTTTAAATACTTTTACCCGTCATTCTATTGATATAGCCCGCTAGGGGAGTACCCTACTACGGCCCTGTCTCTGTCAGGGCCGTCCTTGAGTGCTTTTTAGACACTTTAAGAAATCACGATGGATGCAGATTGCTATTAATCCTCTGTGCAACTGGTGATTTGAAATATGCACCTGGTCACCCAAAATATTAAATATGGTTCAAAATGAATTTAAATGCACTCCTGTCATTATTCCCCGCTATGGGAGCACCCCACTAAGGCCCTGTCTCGGTCGGGGCCGTCCTTAGTGCTTTATGGACACTTTAAGAAATCACGATGGATGCAGATTGCTATTAATCCTCTGTGCAACTGGTGATTTGAAATATGCACCTGGTCACCCAAAATATTAAATATGGTTCAAAATGAATTTAAATGCACTCCTGTCATGTCTCGGTCGGGGCCGTCCTTAGTGCTTTATGGACACTTTAAGAAATCACGATGGATGCAGATTGCTATTAATCCTCTGTGCAACTGGTGATTTGAAATGTGCACCTGGTCACCCAAAATATTAAATATGGTTCAAAATGAATTTAAAGGCACTCCTGTCATTATTCCCCGCTATGGGAGCACCCCACTAAGGCCCTGTCTCGGTCGGGGCCGTCCTTAGTGCTTTATGGACACTTTAAGAAATCATGATGGATGCAGATTGCTATTAATCCTCCGTGCAACTGGTGATTGAAAACGTGCACCTGGTCACCCAAATCATGGTTCTCAATGCGCTTAGCGGTGTTCCATATATTCATGTCCGATAATGATGCACCCTACTACGGACCTTTTCAATGGGGGCCGGTCCGAATTATTTATGGAAGGTATGATTTTTATTTTTTTTTCTCTCTCTCTCTCTCTCTCTCTCAGGGCCGGCCCTGAGTGCTTTATGGACGGTTTAAAATATGACTATGGATGCAAATGCTCATTTTCCTCCGTGCACCTGGTGATTGAAAACGTGCACCTGGTCACCCAAAATTTTAAAAACGGTTTTAAATACTTTTACCCGTCATTCTATTGATATAGCCCGCTAGGGGAGTACCCTACTACGGCCCTGTCTCTGTCAGGGCCGTCCTTGAGTGCTTTTTAGACACTTTAAGAAATCACGATGGATGCAGATTGCTATTAATCCTCTGTGCAACTGGTGATTTGAAATATGCACCTGGTCACCCAAAATATTAAATATGGTTCAAAATGAATTTAAATGCACTCCTGTCATTATTCCCCGCTATGGGAGCACCCCACTAAGGCCCTGTCTCGGTCGGGGCCGTCCTTAGTGCTTTATGGACACTTTAAGAAATCACGATGGATGCAGATTGCTATTAATCCTCTGTGCAACTGGTGATTTGAAATGTGCACCTGGTCACCCAAAATATTAAATATGGTTCAAAATGAATTTAAAGGCACTCCTGTCATTATTCCCCGCTATGGGAGCACCCCACTAAGGCCCTGTCTCGGTCGGGGCCGTCCTTAGTGCTTTATGGACACTTTAAGAAATCATGATGGATGCAGATTGCTATTAATCCTCCGTGCAACTGGTGATTGAAAACGTGCACCTGGTCACCCAAATCATGGTTCTCAATGCGCTTAGCGGTGTTCCATATATTCATGTCCGATAATGATGCACCCTACTACGGACCTTTTCAATGGGGGCCGGTCCGAATTATTTATGGAAGGTATGATTTTTATTTTTTTTTCTCTCTCTCTCTCTCTCTCTCTCAGGGCCGGCCCTGAGTGCTTTATGGACGGTTTAAAATATGACTATGGATGCAAATGCTCATTTTCCTCCGTGCACCTGGTGATTGAAAACGTGCACCTGGTCACCCAAAATTTTAAAAACGGTTTTAAATACTTTTACCCGTCATTCTATTGATATAGCCCGCTAGGGGAGTACCCTACTACGGCCCTGTCTCTGTCAGGGCCGTCCTTGAGTGCTTTTTAGACACTTTAAGAAATCACGATGGATGCAGATTGCTATTAATCCTCTGTGCAACTGGTGATTTGAAATATGCACCTGGTCACCCAAAATATTAAATATGGTTCAAAATGAATTTAAATGCACTCCTGTCATTATTCCCCGCTATGGGAGCACCCCACTAAGGCCCTGTCTCGGTCGGGGCCGTCCTTAGTGCTTTATGGACACTTTAAGAAATCACGATGGATGCAGATTGCTATTAATCCTCTGTGCAACTGGTGATTTGAAATGTGCACCTGGTCACCCAAAATATTAAATATGGTTCAAAATGAATTTAAAGGCACTCCTGTCATTATTCCCCGCTATGGGAGCACCCCACTAAGGCCCTGTCTCGGTCGGGGCCGTCCTTAGTGCTTTATGGACACTTTAAGAAATCATGATGGATGCAGATTGCTATTAATCCTCCGTGCAACTGGTGATTGAAAACGTGCACCTGGTCACCCAAATCATGGTTCTCAATGCGCTTAGCGGTGTTCCATATATTCATGTCCGATAATGATGCACCCTACTACGGACCTTTTCAATGGGGGCCGGTCCGAATTATTTATGGAAGGTATGATTTTTATTTTTTTTTCTCTCTCTCTCTCTCTCTCTCTCAGGGCCGGCCCTGAGTGCTTTATGGACGGTTTAAAATATGACTATGGATGCAAATGCTCATTTTCCTCCGTGCACCTGGTGATTGAAAACGTGCACCTGGTCACCCAAAATTTTAAAAACGGTTTTAAATACTTTTACCCGTCATTCTATTGATATAGCCCGCTAGGGGAGTACCCTACTACGGCCCTGTCTCTGTCAGGGCCGTCCTTGAGTGCTTTTTAGACACTTTAAGAAATCACGATGGATGCAGATTGCTATTAATCCTCTGTGCAACTGGTGATTTGAAATATGCACCTGGTCACCCAAAATATTAAATATGGTTCAAAATGAATTTAAATGCACTCCTGTCATTATTCCCCGCTATGGGAGCACCCCACTAAGGCCCTGTCTCGGTCGGGGCCGTCCTTAGTGCTTTATGGACACTTTAAGAAATCACGATGGATGCAGATTGCTATTAATCCTCTGTGCAACTGGTGATTTGAAATGTGCACCTGGTCACCCAAAATATTAAATATGGTTCAAAATGAATTTAAAGGCACTCCTGTCATTATTCCCCGCTATGGGAGCACCCCACTAAGGCCCTGTCTCGGTCGGGGCCGTCCTTAGTGCTTTATGGACACTTTAAGAAATCATGATGGATGCAGATTGCTATTAATCCTCCGTGCAACTGGTGATTGAAAACGTGCACCTGGTCACCCAAATCATGGTTCTCAATGCGCTTAGCGGTGTTCCATATATTCATGTCCGATAATGATGCACCCTACTACGGACCTTTTCAATGGGGGCCGGTCCGAATTATTTATGGAAGGTATGATTTTTATTTTTTTTTCTCTCTCTCTCTCTCTCTCTCTCTCTCTCAGGGCCGGCCCTGAGTGCTTTATGGACGGTTTAAAATATGACTATGGATGCAAATGCTCATTTTCCTCCGTGCACCTGGTGATTGAAAACGTGCACCTGGTCACCCAAAATTTTAAAAACGGTTTTAAATACTTTTACCCGTCATTCTATTGATATAGCCCGCTAGGGGAGTACCCTACTACGGCCCTGTCTCTGTCAGGGCCGTCCTTGAGTGCTTTTTAGACACTTTAAGAAATCACGATGGATGCAGATTGCTATTAATCCTCTGTGCAACTGGTGATTTGAAATATGCACCTGGTCACCCAAAATATTAAATATGGTTCAAAATGAATTTAAATGCACTCCTGTCATTATTCCCCGCTATGGGAGCACCCCACTAAGGCCCTGTCTCGGTCGGGGCCGTCCTTAGTGCTTTATGGACACTTTAAGAAATCACGATGGATGCAGATTGCTATTAATCCTCTGTGCAACTGGTGATTTGAAATGTGCACCTGGTCACCCAAAATATTAAATATGGTTCAAAATGAATTTAAAGGCACTCCTGTCATTATTCCCCGCTATGGGAGCACCCCACTAAGGCCCTGTCTCGGTCGGGGCCGTCCTTAGTGCTTTATGGACACTTTAAGAAATCATGATGGATGCAGATTGCTATTAATCCTCCGTGCAACTGGTGATTGAAAACGTGCACCTGGTCACCCAAATCATGGTTCTCAATGCGCTTAGCGGTGTTCCATATATTCATGTCCGATAATGATGCACCCTACTACGGACCTTTTCAATGGGGGCCGGTCCGAATTATTTATGGAAGGTATGATTTTTATTTTTTTTTCTCTCTCTCTCTCTCTCTCTCTCAGGGCCGGCCCTGAGTGCTTTATGGACGGTTTAAAATATGACTATGGATGCAAATGCTCATTTTCCTCCGTGCACCTGGTGATTGAAAACGTGCACCTGGTCACCCAAAATTTTAAAAACGGTTTTAAATACTTTTACCCGTCATTCTATTGATATAGCCCGCTAGGGGAGTACCCTACTACGGCCCTGTCTCTGTCAGGGCCGTCCTTGAGTGCTTTTTAGACACTTTAAGAAATCACGATGGATGCAGATTGCTATTAATCCTCTGTGCAACTGGTGATTTGAAATATGCACCTGGTCACCCAAAATATTAAATATGGTTCAAAATGAATTTAAATGCACTCCTGTCATTATTCCCCGCTATGGGAGCACCCCACTAAGGCCCTGTCTCGGTCGGGGCCGTCCTTAGTGCTTTATGGACACTTTAAGAAATCACGATGGATGCAGATTGCTATTAATCCTCTGTGCAACTGGTGATTTGAAATGTGCACCTGGTCACCCAAAATATTAAATATGGTTCAAAATGAATTTAAAGGCACTCCTGTCATTATTCCCCGCTATGGGAGCACCCCACTAAGGCCCTGTCTCGGTCGGGGCCGTCCTTAGTGCTTTATGGACACTTTAAGAAATCATGATGGATGCAGATTGCTATTAATCCTCCGTGCAACTGGTGATTGAAAACGTGCACCTGGTCACCCAAATCATGGTTCTCAATGCGCTTAGCGGTGTTCCATATATTCATGTCCGATAATGATGCACCCTACTACGGACCTTTTCAATGGGGGCCGGTCCGAATTATTTATGGAAGGTATGATTTTTATTTTTTTTTCTCTCTCTCTCTCTCTCTCTCTCAGGGCCGGCCCTGAGTGCTTTATGGACGGTTTAAAATATGACTATGGATGCAAATGCTCATTTTCCTCCGTGCACCTGGTGATTGAAAACGTGCACCTGGTCACCCAAAATTTTAAAAACGGTTTTAAATACTTTTACCCGTCATTCTATTGATATAGCCCGCTAGGGGAGTACCCTACTACGGCCCTGTCTCTGTCAGGGCCGTCCTTGAGTGCTTTTTAGACACTTTAAGAAATCACGATGGATGCAGATTGCTATTAATCCTCTGTGCAACTGGTGATTTGAAATATGCACCTGGTCACCCAAAATATTAAATATGGTTCAAAATGAATTTAAATGCACTCCTGTCATTATTCCCCGCTATGGGAGCACCCACTAAGGCCCTGTCTCGGTCGGGGCCGTCCTTAGTGCTTTATGGACACTTTAAGAAATCACGATGGATGCAGATTGCTATTAATCCTCTGTGCAACTGGTGATTTGAAATGTGCACCTGGTCACCCAAAATATTAAATATGGTTCAAAATGAATTTAAAGGCACTCCTGTCATTATTCCCCGCTATGGGAGCACCCCACTAAGGCCCTGTCTCGGTCGGGGCCGTCCTTAGTGCTTTATGGACACTTTAAGAAATCATGATGGATGCAGATTGCTATTAATCCTCCGTGCAACTGGTGATTGAAAACGTGCACCTGGTCACCCAAATCATGGTTCTCAATGCGCTTAGCGGTGTTCCATATATTCATGTCCGATAATGATGCACCCTACTACGGACCTTTTCAATGGGGGCCGGTCCGAATTATTTATGGAAGGTATGATTTTTATTTTTTTTTCTCTCTCTCTCTCTCTCTCTCTCAGGGCCGGCCCTGAGTGCTTTATGGACGGTTTAAAATATGACTATGGATGCAAATGCTCATTTTCCTCCGTGCACCTGGTGATTGAAAACGTGCACCTGGTCACCCAAAATTTTAAAAACGGTTTTAAATACTTTTACCCGTCATTCTATTGATATAGCCCGCTAGGGGAGTACCCTACTACGGCCCTGTCTCTGTCAGGGCCGTCCTTGAGTGCTTTTTAGACACTTTAAGAAATCACGATGGATGCAGATTGCTATTAATCCTCTGTGCAACTGGTGATTTGAAATATGCACCTGGTCACCCAAAATATTAAATATGGTTCAAAATGAATTTAAATGCACTCCTGTCATTATTCCCCGCTATGGGAGCACCCCACTAAGGCCCTGTCTCGGTCGGGGCCGTCCTTAGTGCTTTATGGACACTTTAAGAAATCACGATGGATGCAGATTGCTATTAATCCTCTGTGCAACTGGTGATTTGAAATGTGCACCTGGTCACCCAAAATATTAAATATGGTTCATGAATTTAAAGGCACTCCTGTCATTATTCCCCGCTATGGGAGCACCCCACTAAGGCCCTGTCTCGGTCGGGGCCGTCCTTAGTGCTTTATGGACACTTTAAGAAATCATGATGGATGCAGATTGCTATTAATCCTCCGTGCAACTGGTGATTGAAAACGTGCACCTGGTCACCCAAATCATGGTTCTCAATGCGCTTAGCGGTGTTCCATATATTCATGTCCGATAATGATGCACCCTACTACGGACCTTTTCAATGGGGGCCGGTCCGAATTATTTATGGAAGGTATGATTTTTATTTTTTTTTCTCTCTCTCTCTCTCTCTCTCTCTCTCAGGGCCGGCCCTGAGTGCTTTATGGACGGTTTAAAATATGACTATGGATGCAAATGCTCATTTTCCTCCGTGCACCTGGTGATTGAAAACGTGCACCTGGTCACCCAAAATTTTAAAAACGGTTTTAAATACTTTTACCCGTCATTCTATTGATATAGCCCGCTAGGGGAGTACCCTACTACGGCCCTGTCTCTGTCAGGGCCGTCCTTGAGTGCTTTTTAGACACTTTAAGAAATCACGATGGATGCAGATTGCTATTAATCCTCTGTGCAACTGGTGATTTGAAATATGCACCTGGTCACCCAAAATATTAAATATGGTTCAAAATGAATTTAAATGCACTCCTGTCATTATTCCCCGCTATGGGAGCACCCCACTAAGGCCCTGTCTCGGTCGGGGCCGTCCTTAGTGCTTTATGGACACTTTAAGAAATCACGATGGATGCAGATTGCTATTAATCCTCTGTGCAACTGGTGATTTGAAATGTGCACCTGGTCACCCAAAATATTAAATATGGTTCAAAATGAATTTAAATGCACTCCTGTCATTATTCCCCGCTATGGGAGCACCCCACTAAGGCCCTGTCTCGGTCGGGGCCGTCCTTAGTGCTTTATGGACACTTTAAGAAATCATGATGGATGCAGATTGCTATTAATCCTCCGTGCAACTGGTGATTGAAAACGTGCACCTGGTCACCCAAATCATGGTTCTCAATGCGCTTAGCGGTGTTCCATATATTCATGTCCGATAATGATGCACCCTACTACGGACCTTTTCAATGGGGGCCGGTCCGAATTATTTATGGAAGGTATGATTTTTATTTTTTTTTCTCTCTCTCTCTCTCTCTCTCTCTCTCAGGGCCGGCCCTGAGTGCTTTATGGACGGTTTAAAATATGACTATGGATGCAAATGCTCATTTTCCTCCGTGCACCTGGTGATTGAAAACGTGCACCTGGTCACCCAAAATTTTAAAAACGGTTTTAAATACTTTTACCCGTCATTCTATTGATATAGCCCGCTAGGGGAGTACCCTACTACGGCCCTGTCTCTGTCAGGGCCGTCCTTGAGTGCTTTTTAGACACTTTAAGAAATCACGATGGATGCAGATTGCTATTAATCCTCTGTGCAACTGGTGATTTGAAATATGCACCTGGTCACCCAAAATATTAAATGGTTCAAAATGAATTTAAATGCACTCCTGTCATTATTCCCCGCTATGGGAGCACCCCACTAAGGCCCTGTCTCGGTCGGGGCCGTCCTTAGTGCTTTATGGACACTTTAAGAAATCACGATGGATGCAGATTGCTATTAATCCTCTGTGCAACTGGTGATTTGAAATGTGCACCTGGTCACCCAAAATATTAAATATGGTTCAAAATGAATTTAAAGGCACTCCTGTCATTATTCCCCGCTATGGGAGCACCCCACTAAGGCCCTGTCTCGGTCGGGGCCGTCCTTAGTGCTTTATGGACACTTTAAGAAATCATGATGGATGCAGATTGCTATTAATCCTCCGTGCAACTGGTGATTGAAAACGTGCACCTGGTCACCCAAATCATGGTTCTCAATGCGCTTAGCGGTGTTCCATATATTCATGTCCGATAATGATGCACCCTACTACGGACCTTTTCAATGGGGGCCGGTCCGAATTATTTATGGAAGGTATGATTTTTATTTTTTTTTCTCTCTCTCTCTCTCTCTCTCTCAGGGCCGGCCCTGAGTGCTTTATGGACGGTTTAAAATATGACTATGGATGCAAATGCTCATTTTCCTCCGTGCACCTGGTGATTGAAAACGTGCACCTGGTCACCCAAAATTTTAAAAACGGTTTTAAATACTTTTACCCGTCATTCTATTGATATAGCCCGCTAGGGGAGTACCCTACTACGGCCCTGTCTCTGTCAGGGCCGTCCTTGAGTGCTTTTTAGACACTTTAAGAAATCACGATGGATGCAGATTGCTATTAATCCTCTGTGCAACTGGTGATTTGAAATATGCACCTGGTCACCCAAAATATTAAATATGGTTCAAAATGAATTTAAATGCACTCCTGTCATTATTCCCCGCTATGGGAGCACCCCACTAAGGCCCTGTCTCGGTCGGGGCCGTCCTTAGTGCTTTATGGACACTTTAAGAAATCACGATGGATGCAGATTGCTATTAATCCTCTGTGCAACTGGTGATTTGAAATGTGCACCTGGTCACCCAAAATATTAAATATGGTTCAAAATGAATTTAAAGGCACTCCTGTCATTATTCCCCGCTATGGGAGCACCCCACTAAGGCCCTGTCTCGGTCGGGGCCGTCCTTAGTGCTTTATGGACACTTTAAGAAATCATGATGGATGCAGATTGCTATTAATCCTCCGTGCAACTGGTGATTGAAAACGTGCACCTGGTCACCCAAATCATGGTTCTCAATGCGCTTAGCGGTGTTCCATATATTCATGTCCGATAATGATGCACCCTACTACGGACCTTTTCAATGGGGGCCGGTCCGAATTATTTATGGAAGGTATGATTTTTATTTTTTTTTCTCTCTCTCTCTCTCTCTCTCTCTCTCAGGGCCGGCCCTGAGTGCTTTATGGACGGTTTAAAATATGACTATGGATGCAAATGCTCATTTTCCTCCGTGCACCTGGTGATTGAAAACGTGCACCTGGTCACCCAAAATTTTAAAAACGGTTTTAAATACTTTTACCCGTCATTCTATTGATATAGCCCGCTAGGGGAGTACCCTACTACGGCCCTGTCTCTGTCAGGGCCGTCCTTGAGTGCTTTTTAGACACTTTAAGAAATCACGATGGATGCAGATTGCTATTAATCCTCTGTGCAACTGGTGATTTGAAATATGCACCTGGTCACCCAAAATATTAAATATGGTTCAAAATGAATTTAAATGCACTCCTGTCATTATTCCCCGCTATGGGAGCACCCCACTAAGGCCCTGTCTCGGTCGGGGCCGTCCTTAGTGCTTTATGGACACTTTAAGAAATCACGATGGATGCAGATTGCTATTAATCCTCTGTGCAACTGGTGATTTGAAATGTGCACCTGGTCACCCAAAATATTAAATATGGTTCAAAATGAATTTAAAGGCACTCCTGTCATTATTCCCCGCTATGGGAGCACCCCACTAAGGCCCTGTCTCGGTCGGGGCCGTCCTTAGTGCTTTATGGACACTTTAAGAAATCATGATGGATGCAGATTGCTATTAATCCTCCGTGCAACTGGTGATTGAAAACGTGCACCTGGTCACCCAAATCATGGTTCTCAATGCGCTTAGCGGTGTTCCATATATTCATGTCCGATAATGATGCACCCTACTACGGACCTTTTCAATGGGGGCCGGTCCGAATTATTTATGGAAGGTATGATTTTTATTTTTTTTTCTCTCTCTCTCTCTCTCTCTCTCAGGGCCGGCCCTGAGTGCTTTATGGACGGTTTAAAATATGACTATGGATGCAAATGCTCATTTTCCTCCGTGCACCTGGTGATTGAAAACGTGCACCTGGTCACCCAAAATTTTAAAAACGGTTTTAAATACTTTTACCCGTCATTCTATTGATATAGCCCGCTAGGGGAGTACCCTACTACGGCCCTGTCTCTGTCAGGGCCGTCCTTGAGTGCTTTTTAGACACTTTAAGAAATCACGATGGATGCAGATTGCTATTAATCCTCTGTGCAACTGGTGATTTGAAATATGCACCTGGTCACCCAAAATATTAAATATGGTTCAAAATGAATTTAAATGCACTCCTGTCATTATTCCCCGCTATGGGAGCACCCCACTAAGGCCCTGTCTCGGTCGGGGCCGTCCTTAGTGCTTTATGGACACTTTAAGAAATCACGATGGATGCAGATTGCTATTAATCCTCTGTGCAACTGGTGATTTGAAATGTGCACCTGGTCACCCAAAATATTAAATATGGTTCAAAATGAATTTAAAGGCACTCCTGTCATTATTCCCCGCTATGGGAGCACCCCACTAAGGCCCTGTCTCGGTCGGGGCCGTCCTTAGTGCTTTATGGACACTTTAAGAAATCATGATGGATGCAGATTGCTATTAATCCTCCGTGCAACTGGTGATTGAAAACGTGCACCTGGTCACCCAAATCATGGTTCTCAATGCGCTTAGCGGTGTTCCATATATTCATGTCCGATAATGATGCACCCTACTACGGACCTTTTCAATGGGGGCCGGTCCGAATTATTTATGGAAGGTATGATTTTTATTTTTTTTTCTCTCTCTCTCTCTCTCTCTCTCTCTCTCTCTCAGGGCCGGCCCTGAGTGCTTTATGGACGGTTTAAAATATGACTATGGATGCAAATGCTCATTTTCCTCCGTGCACCTGGTGATTGAAAACGTGCACCTGGTCACCCAAAATTTTAAAAACGGTTTTAAATACTTTTACCCGTCATTCTATTGATATAGCCCGCTAGGGGAGTACCCTACTACGGCCCTGTCTCTGTCAGGGCCGTCCTTGAGTGCTTTTTAGACACTTTAAGAAATCACGATGGATGCAGATTGCTATTAATCCTCTGTGCAACTGGTGATTTGAAATATGCACCTGGTCACCCAAAATATTAAATATGGTTCAAAATGAATTTAAATGCACTCCTGTCATTATTCCCCGCTATGGGAGCACCCCACTAAGGCCCTGTCTCGGTCGGGGCCGTCCTTAGTGCTTTATGGACACTTTAAGAAATCACGATGGATGCAGATTGCTATTAATCCTCTGTGCAACTGGTGATTTGAAATGTGCACCTGGTCACCCAAAATATTAAATATGGTTCAAAATGAATTTAAAGGCACTCCTGTCATTATTCCCCGCTATGGGAGCACCCCACTAAGGCCCTGTCTCGGTCGGGGCCGTCCTTAGTGCTTTATGGACACTTTAAGAAATCATGATGGATGCAGATTGCTATTAATCCTCCGTGCAACTGGTGATTGAAAACGTGCACCTGGTCACCCAAATCATGGTTCTCAATGCGCTTAGCGGTGTTCCATATATTCATGTCCGATAATGATGCACCCTACTACGGACCTTTTCAATGGGGGCCGGTCCGAATTATTTATGGAAGGTATGATTTTTATTTTTTTTTCTCTCTCTCTCTCTCTCTCTCTCTCTCTCAGGGCCGGCCCTGAGTGCTTTATGGACGGTTTAAAATATGACTATGGATGCAAATGCTCATTTTCCTCCGTGCACCTGGTGATTGAAAACGTGCACCTGGTCACCCAAAATTTTAAAAACGGTTTTAAATACTTTTACCCGTCATTCTATTGATATAGCCCGCTAGGGGAGTACCCTACTACGGCCCTGTCTCTGTCAGGGCCGTCCTTGAGTGCTTTTTAGACACTTTAAGAAATCACGATGGATGCAGATTGCTATTAATCCTCTGTGCAACTGGTGACACCTGGTCACCCAAAATATTAAATATGGTTCAAAATGAATTTAAATGCACTCCTGTCACCTATTCCCCGCTATGGGAGCACCCCACTAAGAAATCACGATGGATGCAGATTGCTATTAATCCTCTGTGCAACTGGTGATTTGAAATGTGCACCTGGTCACCCAAAATATTAAATATGGTTCAAAATGAATTTAAATGCACTCCTGTCATTATTCCCCGCTATGGGAGCACCCCACTAAGGCCCTGTCTCGGTCGGGGCCGTCCTTAGTGCTTTATGGACACTTTAAGAAATCATGATGGATGCAGATTGCTATTAATCCTCCGTGCAACTGGTGATTGAAAACGTGCACCTGCACCTGGTCACCCAAATCATGGTTCTCAATGCGCTTAGCGGTGTTCCATATATTCATGTCCGATAATGATGCACCCTACTACGGACCTTTTCAATGGGGGCCGGTCCGAATTATTTATGGAAGGTATGATTTTTATTTTTTTTTCTCTCTCTCTCTCTCTCTCTCTCAGGGCCGGCCCTGAGTGCTTTATGGACGGTTTAAAATATGACTATGGATGCAAATGCTCATTTTCCTCCGTGCACCTGGTGATTGAAAACGTGCACCTGGTCACCCAAAATTTTAAAAACGGTTTTAAATACTTTTACCCGTCATTCTATTGATATAGCCCGCTAGGGGAGTACCCTACTACGGCCCTGTCTCTGTCAGGGCCGTCCTTGAGTGCTTTTTAGACACTTTAAGAAATCACGATGGATGCAGATTGCTATTAATCCTCTGTGCAACTGGTGATTTGAAATATGCACCTGGTCACCCAAAATATTAAATATGGTTCAAAATATTTAAATGCACTCCTGTCATTATTCCCCGCTATGGGAGCACCCCACTAAGGCCCTGTCTCGGTCGGGGCCGTCCTTAGTGCTTTATGGACACTTTAAGAAATCACGATGGATGCAGATTGCTATTAATCCTCTGTGCAACTGGTGATTTGAAATGTGCACCTGGTCACCCAAAATATTAAATATGGTTCAAAATGAATTTAAAGGCACTCCTGTCATTATTCCCCGCTATGGGAGCACCCCACTAAGGCCCTGTCTCGGTCGGGGCCGTCCTTAGTGCTTTATGGACACTTTAAGAAATCATGATGGATGCAGATTGCTATTAATCCTCCGTGCAACTGGTGATTGAAAACGTGCACCTGGTCACCCAAATCATGGTTCTCAATGCGCTTAGCGGTGTTCCATATATTCATGTCCGATAATGATGCACCCTACTACGGACCTTTTCAATGGGGGCCGGTCCGAATTATTTATGGAAGGTATGATTTTTTTTTTTTTTCTCTCTCTCTCTCTCTCTCTCTCAGGGCCGGCCCTGAGTGCTTTATGGACGGTTTAAAATATGACTATGGATGCAAATGCTCATTTTCCTCCGTGCACCTGGTGATTGAAAACGTGCACCTGGTCACCCAAAATTTTAAAAACGGTTTTAAATACTTTTACCCGTCATTCTATTGATATAGCCCGCTAGGGGAGTACCCTACTACGGCCCTGTCTCTGTCAGGGCCGTCCTTGAGTGCTTTTTAGACACTTTAAGAAATCACGATGGATGCAGATTGCTATTAATCCTCTGTGCAACTGGTGATTTGAAATATGCACCTGGTCACCCAAAATATTAAATATGGTTCAAAATGAATTTAAATGCACTCCTGTCATTATTCCCCGCTATGGGAGCACCCCACTAAGGCCCTGTCTCGGTCGGGGCCGTCCTTAGTGCTTTATGGACACTTTAAGAAATCACGATGGATGCAGATTGCTATTAATCCTCTGTGGATGCAGATTGCTATTAATCCTCTGTGCAACTGGTGATTTGAAATGTGCACCTGGTCACCCAAAATATTAAATATGGTTCAAAATGAATTTAAAGGCACTCCTGTCATTATTCCCCGCTATGGGAGCACCCCACTAAGGCCCTGTCTCGGTCGGGGCCGTCCTTAGTGCTTTATGGACACTTTAAGAAATCATGATGGATGCAGATTGCTATTAATCCTCCGTGCAACTGGTGATTGAAAACGTGCACCTGGTCACCCAAATCATGGTTCTCAATGCGCTTAGCGGTGTTCCATATATTCATGTCCGATAATGATGCACCCTACTACGGACCTTTTCAATGGGGGCCGGTCCGAATTATTTATGGAAGGTATGATTTTTATTTTTTTTTCTCTCTCTCTCTCTCTCTCTCTCAGGGCCGGCCCTGAGTGCTTTATGGACGGTTTAAAATATGACTATGGATGCAAATGCTCATTTTCCTCCGTGCACCTGGTGATTGAAAACGTGCACCTGGTCACCCAAAATTTTAAAAACGGTTTTAAATACTTTTACCCGTCATTCTATTGATATAGCCCGCTAGGGGAGTACCCTACTACGGCCCTGTCTCTGTCAGGGCCGTCCTTGAGTGCTTTTTAGACACTTTAAGAAATCACGATGGATGCAGATTGCTATTAATCCTCTGTGCAACTGGTGATTTGAAATATGCACCTGGTCACCCAAAATATTAAATATGGTTCAAAATGAATTTAAATGCACTCCTGTCATTATTCCCCGCTATGGGAGCACCCCACTAAGGCCCTGTCTCGGTCGGGGCCGTCCTTAGTGCTTTATGGACACTTTAAGAAATCACGATGGATGCAGATTGCTATTAATCCTCTGTGCAACTGGTGATTTGAAATGTGCACCTGGTCACCCAAAATATTAAATATGGTTCAAAATGAATTTAAAGGCACTCCTGTCATTATTCCCCGCTATGGGAGCACCCCACTAAGGCCCTGTCTCGGTCGGGGCCGTCCTTAGTGCTTTATGGACACTTTAAGAAATCATGATGGATGCAGATTGCTATTAATCCTCCGTGCAACTGGTGATTGAAAACGTGCACCTGGTCACCCAAATCATGGTTCTCAATGCGCTTAGCGGTGTTCCATATATTCATGTCCGATAATGATGCACCCTACTACGGACCTTTTCAATGGGGGCCGGTCCGAATTATTTATGGAAGGTATGATTTTTATTTTTTTTTCTCTCTCTCTCTCTCTCTCTCTCAGGGCCGGCCCTGAGTGCTTTATGGACGGTTTAAAATATGACTATGGATGCAAATGCTCATTTTCCTCCGTGCACCTGGTGATTGAAAACGTGCACCTGGTCACCCAAAATTTTAAAAACGGTTTTAAATACTTTTACCCGTCATTCTATTGATATAGCCCGCTAGGGGAGTACCCTACTACGGCCCTGTCTCTGTCAGGGCCGTCCTTGAGTGCTTTTTAGACACTTTAAGAAATCACGATGGATGCAGATTGCTATTAATCCTCTGTGCAACTGGTGATTTGAAATATGCACCTGGTCACCCAAAATATTAAATATGGTTCAAAATGAATTTAAATGCACTCCTGTCATTATTCCCCGCTATGGGAGCACCCCACTAAGGCCCTGTCTCGGTCGGGGCCGTCCTTAGTGCTTTATGGACACTTTAAGAAATCACGATGGATGCAGATTGCTATTAATCCTCTGTGCAACTGGTGATTTGAAATGTGCACCTGGTCACCCAAAATATTAAATATGGTTCAAAATGAATTTAAAGGCACTCCTGTCATTATTCCCCGCTATGGGAGCACCCCACTAAGGCCCTGTCTCGGTCGGGGCCGTCCTTAGTGCTTTATGGACACTTTAAGAAATCATGATGGATGCAGATTGCTATTAATCCTCCGTGCAACTGGTGATTGAAAACGTGCACCTGGTCACCCAAATCATGGTTCTCAATGCGCTTAGCGGTGTTCCATATATTCATGTCCGATAATGATGCACCCTACTACGGACCTTTTCAATGGGGGCCGGTCCGAATTATTTATGGAAGGTATGATTTTTTTTTTTTTTCTCTCTCTCTCTCTCTCTCTCTCAGGGCCGGCCCTGAGTGCTTTATGGACGGTTTAAAATATGACTATGGATGCAAATGCTCATTTTCCTCCGTGCACCTGGTGATTGAAAACGTGCACCTGGTCACCCAAAATTTTAAAAACGGTTTTAAATACTTTTACCCGTCATTCTATTGATATAGCCCGCTAGGGGAGTACCCTACTACGGCCCTGTCTCTGTCAGGGCCGTCCTTGAGTGCTTTTTAGACACTTTAAGAAATCACGATGGATGCAGATTGCTATTAATCCTCTGTGCAACTGGTGATTTGAAATATGCACCTGGTCACCCAAAATATTAAATATGGTTCAAAATGAATTTAAATGCACTCCTGTCATTATTCCCCGCTATGGGAGCACCCCACTAAGGCCCTGTCTCGGTCGGGGCCGTCCTTAGTGCTTTATGGACACTTTAAGAAATCACGATGGATGCAGATTGCTATTAATCCTCTGTGCAACTGGTGATTTGAAATGTGCACCTGGTCACCCAAAATATTAAATATGGTTCAAAATGAATTTAAAGGCACTCCTGTCATTATTCCCCGCTATGGGAGCACCCCACTAAGGCCCTGTCTCGGTCGGGGCCGTCCTTAGTGCTTTATGGACACTTTAAGAAATCATGATGGATGCAGATTGCTATTAATCCTCCGTGCAACTGGTGATTGAAAACGTGCACCTGGTCACCCAAATCATGGTTCTCAATGCGCTTAGCGGTGTTCCATATATTCATGTCCGATAATGATGCACCCTACTACGGACCTTTTCAATGGGGGCCGGTCCGAATTATTTATGGAAGGTATGATTTTTATTTTTTTTTCTCTCTCTCTCTCTCTCTCTCTCTCTCAGGGCCGGCCCTGAGTGCTTTATGGACGGTTTAAAATATGACTATGGATGCAAATGCTCATTTTCCTCCGTGCACCTGGTGATTGAAAACGTGCACCTGGTCACCCAAAATTTTAAAAACGGTTTTAAATACTTTTACCCGTCATTCTATTGATATAGCCCGCTAGGGGAGTACCCTACTACGGCCCTGTCTCTGTCAGGGCCGTCCTTGAGTGCTTTTTAGACACTTTAAGAAATCACGATGGATGCAGATTGCTATTAATCCTCTGTGCAACTGGTGATTTGAAATATGCACCTGGTCACCCAAAATATTAAATATGGTTCAAAATGAATTTAAATGCACTCCTGTCATTATTCCCCGCTATGGGAGCACCCCACTAAGGCCCTGTCTCGGTCGGGGCCGTCCTTAGTGCTTTATGGACACTTTAAGAAATCACGATGGATGCAGATTGCTATTAATCCTCTGTGCAACTGGTGATTTGAAATGTGCACCTGGTCACCCAAAATATTAAATATGGTTCAAAATGAATTTAAAGGCACTCCTGTCATTATTCCCCGCTATGGGAGCACCCCACTAAGGCCCTGTCTCGGTCGGGGCCGTCCTTAGTGCTTTATGGACACTTTAAGAAATCATGATGGATGCAGATTGCTATTAATCCTCCGTGCAACTGGTGATTGAAAACGTGCACCTGGTCACCCAAATCATGGTTCTCAATGCGCTTAGCGGTGTTCCATATATTCATGTCCGATAATGATGCACCCTACTACGGACCTTTTCAATGGGGGCCGGTCCGAATTATTTATGGAAGGTATGATTTTTATTTTTTTTTCTCTCTCTCTCTCTCTCTCTCTCAGGGCCGGCCCTGAGTGCTTTATGGACGGTTTAAAATATGACTATGGATGCAAATGCTCATTTTCCTCCGTGCACCTGGTGATTGAAAACGTGCACCTGGTCACCCAAAATTTTAAAAACGGTTTTAAATACTTTTACCCGTCATTCTATTGATATAGCCCGCTAGGGGAGTACCCTACTACGGCCCTGTCTCTGTCAGGGCCGTCCTTGAGTGCTTTTTAGACACTTTAAGAAATCACGATGGATGCAGATTGCTATTAATCCTCTGTGCAACTGGTGATTTGAAATATGCACCTGGTCACCCAAAATATTAAATATGGTTCAAAATGAATTTAAATGCACTCCTGTCATTATTCCCCGCTATGGGAGCACCCCACTAAGGCCCTGTCTCGGTCGGGGCCGTCCTTAGTGCTTTATGGACACTTTAAGAAATCACGATGGATGCAGATTGCTATTAATCCTCTGTGCAACTGGTGATTTGAAATGTGCACCTGGTCACCCAAAATATTAAATATGGTTCAAAATGAATTTAAAGGCACTCCTGTCATTATTCCCCGCTATGGGAGCACCCCACTAAGGCCCTGTCTCGGTCGGGGCCGTCCTTAGTGCTTTATGGACACTTTAAGAAATCATGATGGATGCAGATTGCTATTAATCCTCCGTGCAACTGGTGATTGAAAACGTGCACCTGGTCACCCAAATCATGGTTCTCAATGCGCTTAGCGGTGTTCCATATATTCATGTCCGATAATGATGCACCCTACTACGGACCTTTTCAATGGGGGCCGGTCCGAATTATTTATGGAAGGTATGATTTTTATTTTTTTTTCTCTCTCTCTCTCTCTCTCTCTCTCTCTCTCAGGGCCGGCCCTGAGTGCTTTATGGACGGTTTAAAATATGACTATGGATGCAAATGCTCATTTTCCTCCGTGCACCTGGTGATTGAAAACGTGCACCTGGTCACCCAAAATTTTAAAAACGGTTTTAAATACTTTTACCCGTCATTCTATTGATATAGCCCGCTAGGGGAGTACCCTACTACGGCCCTGTCTCTGTCAGGGCCGTCCTTGAGTGCTTTTTAGACACTTTAAGAAATCACGATGGATGCAGATTGCTATTAATCCTCTGTGCAACTGGTGATTTGAAATATGCACCTGGTCACCCAAAATATTAAATATGGTTCAAAATGAATTTAAATGCACTCCTGTCATTATTCCCCGCTATGGGAGCACCCCACTAAGGCCCTGTCTCGGTCGGGGCCGTCCTTAGTGCTTTATGGACACTTTAAGAAATCACGATGGATGCAGATTGCTATTAATCCTCTGTGCAACTGGTGATTTGAAATGTGCACCTGGTCACCCAAAATATTAAATATGGTTCAAAATGAATTTAAAGGCACTCCTGTCATTATTCCCCGCTATGGGAGCACCCCACTAAGGCCCTGTCTCGGTCGGGGCCGTCCTTAGTGCTTTATGGACACTTTAAGAAATCATGATGGATGCAGATTGCTATTAATCCTCCGTGCAACTGGTGATTGAAAACGTGCACCTGGTCACCCAAATCATGGTTCTCAATGCGCTTAGCGGTGTTCCATATATTCATGTCCGATAATGATGCACCCTACTACGGACCTTTTCAATGGGGGCCGGTCCGAATTATTTATGGAAGGTATGATTTTTATTTTTTTTTCTCTCTCTCTCTCTCTCTCTCTCAGGGCCGGCCCTGAGTGCTTTATGGACGGTTTAAAATATGACTATGGATGCAAATGCTCATTTTCCTCCGTGCACCTGGTGATTGAAAACGTGCACCTGGTCACCCAAAATTTTAAAAACGGT
>NC_092170.1:29361612-29364112 GCF_045791955.1 Oncorhynchus clarkii lewisi
TGCACCCTACTACGGACCTTTTCAATGGGGGCCGGTCCGAATTATTTATGGAAGGTATGATTTTTTTTTTTTTTTTTCTCTCTCTCTCTCTCTCTCTCTCTCAGGGCCGGGCCTGAGTGCTTTATGGACGGTTTAAAACATGACTATGGATGCAAATGCTCATTTTCCTCCGTGCACCTGGTGATTGAAAACGTGCATCTGGTAACCCAAAATTTTAAAAACGGTTTTAAATACTTTTACCCGTCATTCTATTGATATAGCCCGCTAGGGGAGTACCCCACTACGGCCCTGTCTCTGTCAGGGCCGTCCTTGAGTGCTTTTTAGACACTTTAAGAAATCACGATGGATGCAGATTGCTATTAATCCTCTGGTGCTTTATGGACACTTTAAGAAATTACGATGGATGCAGATTGCTATTAATCCTCCGTGCAACTGGTGATTGAAAACGTGCACCTGGTCACCCAAATGATGGTTCTCAATGCGTTTAGCGGTGTTCCCGAGATTCATGTCCGATAATGATGCACCCTACTACGGACCTTTTCAATGGGGGCCGGTCCGAATTATTTATGGAAGGTATGATTTTTTTTTTTTTTTTTCTCTCTCTCTCTCTCTCTCTCTCTCTCTCAGGGCCGGGCCTGAGTGCTTTATGGACGGTTTAAAACATGACTATGGATGCAAATGCTCATTTTCCTCCGTGCACCTGGTGATTGAAAACGTGCATCTGGTAACCCAAAATTTTAAAAACGGTTTTAAATACTTTTACCCGTCATTCTATTGATATAGCCCGCTAGGGGAGTACCCTACTACGGCCCTGTCTCTGTCAGGGCCGTCCTTGAGTGCTTTTTACACTTTAAGAAATCACGATGGATGCAGATTGCTATTAATCCTCTGTGCAACTGGTGATTTGAAATATGCACCTGGTCACCCAAAATATTAAATATGGTTCAAAATGAATTTAAATGCACTCCTGTAGCACCCCACTAAGGCGGCCCTGTCTCTGTCAGGGCCGTCCTTTAGGTGCTTTATGGACAGGCCCTTTAAGAAATCACGATGGATGCAGATTGCTATTAATCCTCCGTGCAACTGGTGATTGAAAACGTGCACCTGGTCACCCAAATGATGGTTCTCAATGCGTTTAGCGGTGTTCCCGAGATTCATGTCCGATAATGATGCACCCTACTACGGACCTTTTCAATGGGGGCCGGTCCGAATTATTTATGGAAGGTATGATTTTTTTTTTTTTTTTCTCTCTCTCTCTCTCTCTCTCTCTCTCTCCGGGCCTGAGTGCTTTATGGACGGTTTAAAACATGACTATGGATGCAAATGCTCATTTTCCTCCGTGCACCTGGTGATTGAAAACGTGCATCTGGTAACCCAAAATTTTAAAAACGGTTTTAAATACTTTTACCCGTCATTCTATTGATATAGCCCGCTAGGGGAGTACCCCACTACGGCCCTGTCTCTGTCAGGGCCGTCCTTAGTGCTTTGTGCTTTATGGACAGTTTAAGAAATCACGATGGATGCAGATTGCTATTAATCCTCCGTGCAACTGGTGATTGAAAACGTGCACCTGGTCACCCAAATGATGGTTCTCAATGCGTTTAGCGGTGTTCCCGAGATTCATGTCCGATAATGATGCACCCTACTACGGACCTTTTCAATGGGGGCCGGTCCGAATTATTTATGGAAGGTATGATTTTTTTTTTTTTTTCTCTCTCTCTCTCTCTCTCTCTCTCTCTCTCTCAGGGCCGGGCCTGAGTGCTTTATGGACGGTTTAAAACATGACTATGGATGCAAATGCTCATTTTCCTCCGTGCACCTGGTGATTGAAAACGTGCATCTGGTAACCCAAAATTTTAAAAACGGTTTTAAATACTTTTACCCGTCATTCTATTGATATAGCCCGCTAGGGGAGTACCCCACTACGGCCCTGTCTCTGTCAGGGCCGTCCTTGTGCTTTATGGACAGTTTAAGAAATCACGATGGATGCAGATTGCTATTAATCCTCCGTGCAACTGGTGATTGAAAACGTGCACCTGGTCACCCAAATGATGGTTCTCAATGCGTTTAGCGGTGTTCCCGAGATTCATGTCCGATAATGATGCACCCTACTACGGACCTTTTCAATGGGGGCCGGTCCGAATTATTTATGGAAGGTATGATTTTTTTTTTTTTTCTCTCTCTCTCTCTCTCTCTCTCTCTCTCTCAGGGCCGGGCCTGAGTGCTTTATGGACGGTTTAAAACATGACTATGGATGCAAATGCTCATTTTCCTCCGTGCACCTGGTGATTGAAAACGTGCATCTGGTAACCCAAAATTTTAAAAACGGTTTTAAATACTTTTACCCGTCATTCTATTGATATAGCCCGCTAGGGGAGTACCCCACTACGGCCCTGTCTCTGTCAGGGCCGTCCTTTAAAAATGGTGCTTTATGGACACCCCACTACGGCCCTTTAAGAAATTACGATGGATGCAGATTGCTATTAATCCTCCGTGCAAC
>NC_092170.1:29369112-29449112 GCF_045791955.1 Oncorhynchus clarkii lewisi
GCCCATAGAGACGGACCCCAACGTTTCTGTCCGATAGCTCGTTCAAGGACCCCGTAGGAAGGCATGGAAAATAGTGGATTTTCAGCACCAATTAGGGTTTTTCTCGGACGCCAAATGACCTATCGAGCCGAAACTCGGGATTCGGGGTCGCCTCACATAGGACTTCACATAATGTCCGAACTGGACCCGCAGCTAGAACGTAACTATGTGTTTTACCTTTTTATTATGTTTTAAACTAAAGGCGCTGTGAATTATGGGACTGCTCTGACATATGTGATAGTTGGCTTCTAAATGAGTAGGAAAAAGTGGGTTTGGTGTCATAATGACATCTAATTGACTGATGGACACTGACTTGCTAGTTGACTTTTGTGCATTTGCAATATGTTTAAACAGAGAGGGACCATCACCAAAATGGCATTCTGAAATCAACACAAAAAATGGCATCACCATAGTCTCCAGACTGTGCTGAGTTCAACGAGCTATCCCGCTTGACCGTAGCTCGCTCGGTCTAAGCGCAACGACCATTAGAAAAGTAGGCCCAAAATGAAGCCTGCCCCACAATGTCATTTGCTTTTGAGTGACAGTGAGAGAACCGTTTAGGTGAGAAGAAAAATTACACCACATGAATGTTCCTAAGGTCCTCCCGATCTGTGCAAGCCTAACCTTGACCGTGTGGCATTAACCCTTAACAGTAAAACAGTGTTTTTTGATCTCACAGATTACAGTGTCATCTCTCCCCATAGGAATACATTGCCTGCACCCCTAATTTCAACCTGAAGTCTATATGGGTTATGAATGCCGTATGAACCTGTCTTCGGTACCAGTCCATCAGGCCACTATGAGGTCTACCTGTGTTGATTCTGAGCTTCCTGGACCAACCGGAAGTGGTTAAAATGCCCCTAAAAGTGTTTACCCATACCCTGCCTGCAGTTTGACAGACATAGTGCATTCAACCCTGTGTAAATCAGTCAGTTCTTAACGTAAGGACTTAAAACTCAGGATTCTGTAACAGCATACCCCAATGAGGATATGTGTTGATTTATAGCTTCCTGTGCCAACCGGAAGTGCCATAACTGGTGTCTCAGGGGCTGTTTCGAGGGGTTAAAAAAGTCTGATCTTTCCAAAACTTCATATGTGTGATTAGGCAACCCCCATGAACTGTAAATCAGTCATTTTTCCCAAAAAAAATCAAAGGAAAAAAAAATCACACTAAAACACAACTTGGATGGAGGGACGTATTGGGGTGCGTAGAGACAGACAGTGGCTGCAATAGTTAGCTTTGTTGGAGCTAAAAAAGAACCGTCGGACCTAGAGTTCCGAAACTTTAGAAACCTGTTCTAGACCTCCGGTCGATGGTGCGTGGTGAGTTACGTGGCTCTAGACGGTTCTCGGACCGAGAAACAGCCTCGTACATTTGCAATACCTTCAATTCATTTTGACCATTACGAAAATGACGACGTTTAGAAAAGTCTCAGAGACGCAAGGCTAGGTGCATTGAAACCGGCTCGGCCCATAGAGACGGACCCCGACGTGCCTGTCCGATAGCTCGTTCAAGGACCCCGTAGCAAGGCATGGAAAAAAGTGGATTTTCAGCACCAATTAGGGTTTTTCTCGGACACCAAATGACCTATCGAGCCGAAACTCGGGATTCGGGGTCGCCTCACATAGGCCTTCACATAATGTCCGAACTGGACCCGCAGCTAGAACGTAACTATGTGTTTTACCTTTTTATTATGTTTTAAACCGAAGGCGCTGTGAATTATGGGACTGCTCTGACATATGTGATAGTTGGCTACTAAATGAGTAGGAAAAAGTGGGTTTGGTGTCAATTGATATCCATTTGGTGTCATAATGACATCTAATTGACTGATGGACACTGACTTGCTAGTTGACTTTTGTACATTTGCAATATGTTTAAACGGAGAGGGACCATCACCAAAATGGCATTCTGAAATCAACACAAAAAATGGCATCACCATAGTCTCCAGACTGTGCCGAGTTCAAGGAGACGCCCCGCTTGACCGTAGCTCGTTCTGAGTGCAGCAAACTTGAAAAAAAGAAGGCCCAAAATGAAGCCTGCACCACAATGTCATTTGATTTTGGGTGGCAGTGAGAGAACCGTTAGGGTGAGAAGCACAATTCCACCACATGAATGTTCCTAAGGTCCTCCCGATCTGAACAAGCCTAACCTTGACCGTGTGGCATTAACCCTTCACAGTAAAACAGGGTTTTTTGATCTCACAGATTACAGTGACATCTCTCCCCATAGGAATACATAGCCTGCACCACAAAATTCAACCTGAAGCCTATATGGGTTATGAATGCCGTATGAACCTGTCTTCGGTACCAGTCCATCAGGCCACTATGAGATCTACCTGTGTCGAATCTAAGCTTCCTGGAGCAACCGGAAGTGGTTAAAATGCCCCTAAAAGTGTTTACCCATACACTGCCTGCAGTTTGATAGACATAGTGCATTCAACCCTGTGTAGATCAGTCAATTCTTAACGTAAAGACTTAAAACTCGGGATTCTGTAAGTGGCTATGTAAATCAAGACATGTGTTTACTTATAGCTTCCTGTGCCAACCGGAAGTGCCTTTAATTGGGTCACACTCTCTGTTTCGAAGGGTTAAAAAAGTCATCTCCAAAACTTCATATGTGTGACTAGGTAACCCTTCTGAACTGTAAATCAGTCATTAATCCCAACAGATGTCAAAGAAAAGCTCCCTCACACACACACAGGAAGGATGGAGTGATAAAGTGCGGTGCTTAAAGACACAGAGAGCAGGAAATGGCATTACCATAATCCCTAGGCCGTACCGAGTTCAGCGAGATATCCCGCTTGACCGTAGCTCGCTCGGTCTAGGCGCAGCGAGCATTAGAATAGTAGGCCCAAAATGAAGCCTGCACCACAATGTCATTTGCTTTTGGGTGACAGTGAGAGAACCGTTAGAGTGAGAAGAAAAATTGCACCACATGAATGTTCCTAAGGTCCTCCCGATCTGAACAAGCCTAACCTTGACCGTGTGGCATTAACCCTTAACAGTAAAACAGTGTTTTTTGATCTCACAGATTACAGTGTCATCTCTCCCCATAGGAATACATTGCCTGCACCCCTAATTTCAACCTGAGGCCTATGTGGGTTATGAATGCCGTATGAACCTGTCTTCGGTACCAGTCCATCAGGCCACTATGAGGTCTACCTGTGTTGATTCTAAGCTTCCTGGACCAACCGGAAGTGGTTAAAATGCCCCTAAAAGTGTTTACCCATACACTGCATGCAGTTTGATAGACATAGTGCATTCAACCCTGTGTAGATCAGTCAATTCTTAACGTAAGGACTTAAAACTCAGGATTCTGTAACAGCATACCCCAATGAGGATATGTGTTGATTTATAACTTCCTGTGCCAACCGGAAGTGCCATAATTGGTGTCTTAGGGGCTGTTTCGAAGGGTTAAAAAAGTCTGATCTTTCCAAAACTTCATATGTGTGATTAGGCAACCCCCATGAACTGTAAATCAGTCATTTTTCCCAAAAAAATTCAAAGGAAAAAAAAATCACACTAAAACACAACTTGGAAGGAGGGACGTATTGGGGTGCGTAGAGACAGACACTGGCTCCAATAGTTAGCTTTGTTGGAGCTAAAAAAGAACCGTCGGACCTAGAGTTCCGAAACTTTAGAAACCTGTTCTAGACCTCCCGTAGATGGTGCGTGGTGAGTTACGTGGCTCTAGAAGGTTCTCGGACCGAGAAACAGCCTCGTACATTTGAAATAACTTCAATTCATTTTTGCATCACGAAAATGACGACATTTAGAAATGTCCCAGAGTCGCAAGACTAGGTGCATTGCAAACGTCTCGGCCCATATAGACAGACCCCAACGTTTCTGTCCAATAGCTCATTCAAGGACCCCGTAGCAAGTCATGGAAAATAGTGGATTTTCAGCACCAATTAGGGTTTTTCTCGGACACCAAATGACCTATCGAGCCGAAACTTGGGATTCGGGGTCGCCTCAGCTAGGCCAACACATAACATAAGAAATGGACCCGCAGCTAGAACGTAACTACGTGTTTTATGGTTTTTTTATGGTTTGAACCGAAGGGGTTGTGAATTTTGGGCCAGCTCTGAAGTATGTAATAGTTGGCTACTAAACGAGTTGGAAAAAGTGGGTTTGGTGTCAGTTTGTATCAGTTTGGTGGTCAGAATGATATCTAATTGACTGATGGACTCTTGTCCACTTGACTCTTGTACATTTGCAATATGATCCTATAGTGAAAAAACATCACCAAAAGCGACATTCTGAAATCAACCCAAACGAGCGATTGAGATGACCCAGAATCACTGCAAAGCCATCCCGAGTTCATCGGGCCAGTCAATTTCACATTCCTGCAAGATTTTTATAGCATGACAAATTCGTGATGGTACCTGCCCTTTAAAACATATTGCAAATGCACAGTGACTTTGAAAAAGTAAGAAACAAAAAAAAATACATCTAAAAAATTTTGAGCATGACAAATTCGTGATGGTACCTGCCCATTGAAACATATTGCAAATGCACAGTGACTTTGAAAAAGTAAGGAAACATAAACAAAAAAAATCCAAAATTTTTATTTTTGGGTGACCAGTTGCACGTGCATTTGCAATATGATTCTATAGTGAAAAAACATATTGCAAATGCACAGTGACTTTGAAAAAGTAAGGAAACATAAACAAAAAAAATCTAAAATTTTTTGGGGGGGATGACCAGTTGCATGTGCATTTGCAATATGATTCTATAGTGAAAAAACATATTGCAAATGCACAGTGACTTTGAAAAAGTAAGGAAACATAAACAAAAAAAATCTAAATTTTTTTTAGGGGGATGACCAGTTGCATGTGCATTTGCAATATGATTCTATAGTGAAAAAACATATTGCAAATGCACAGTGACTTTGAAAAAGTAAGGAAACATAAACAAAAAAAATCTAAAAAATTTTTTGGGGGGGATGACCAGTTGCACGTGCATTTGCAATATGATTCTATAGTGAAAAAACATATTGCAAATGCACAGTGACTTTGAAAAAGTAAGGAAACATAAACAAATTTGCAATATGATTCTATAGTGAAAAAACATATTGCAAATGCACAGTGACTTTGAAAAAGTAAGGAAACATAAACAAAAAAAATCTAAAATTTTTTTGGGGGGGATGACCAGTTGCATGTGCATTTGCAATATGATTCTATAGTGAAAAAACATATTAAGAAACAAAAAAAAATACATCTAAAAAATTTTGAGCATGACAAGTTCGTGATGGTACCTGCCCATTGAAACATGGTACAAATGCACAGTGACTTTGAAAAAGTAAGAAACAAAAAAAAATACATCTAAAAAATTTTGAGCATGACAAGTTCATGGTACCTGCCCATTGAAACATATTGCAAATGCACAGTGACTTTGAAAAAGTAAGGAAACATAAACAAAAAAAATCCAAAATTTTTATTTTTGGGTGACCAGTTGCACGTGCATTTGCAATATGATTCTATAGTGAAAAAACATATTGCAAATGCACAGTGACTTTGAAAAAGTAAGGAAACATAAAAAAAATCTAAATTTTTTTGGGGGGGATGACCAGTTGCATGTGCATTTGCAATATGATTCTATAGTGAAAAAACATATTGCAAATGCACAGTGACTTTGAAAAAGTAAGGAAACATAAAAAAAATCTAATTTTTTTTGGGGGGGATGACCAGTTGCATGTGCATTTGCAATATGATTCTATAGTGAAAAAACATATTGCAAATGCACAGTGACTTTGAAAAAGTAAGGAAACATAAACAAAAAAAATCAAAAATTTTTTTGGGGGGGTGACCAGTTGCACGTGCATTTGCAATATGATTCTATAGTGAAAAAACATATTGCAAATGCACAGTGACTTTGAAAAAGTAAGGAAACATAAACAAAAAAAATCAAATTTTTTTTGGGGGGGGTGACCAGATGCACGTGCATTTGCAATATGATTCTATAGTGAAAAAACATATTGCAAATGCACAGTGACTTTGAAAAAGTAAGAAACAAAAAAAAATACATCTAAAAAATTTTGAGCATGACAAATTCGTGATGGTACCTGCCCATTGAAACATATTGCAAATGCACAGTGACTTTGAAAAAGTAAGGAAACATAAACAAAAAAACATCAACACATTTATTTTTACCAGTTTGACAAAGGTTAGGTGACCAGTTGCACGTGCATTTGCAATATGATTCTATAGTGAAAAAACATATTGCAAATGCACAGTGACTTTGAAAAAGTAAGGAAACATAAACAAAAAAAATCAAAAAATTTTTTGGGGGTGACCTGCACCATTTGCAATATGATTCATATTATTGCAAATGCACAGTGACTTTGAAAAAGTAAGAAACAAAAAAAAATACATCTAAAAAATTTTGAGCATGACAAATTCGTGATGGTACCTGCCCATTGAAACATATTGCAAATGCACAGTGACTTTGAAAAAGTAAGGAAACATAAACAAAAAAACATCAACACATTTTTTGGGTAACCAGTTGCATATTTTAGATCACAAGATGACAAAGGTATAGTTTGAGCAAAGTAAAGCTTGAATTTTGAGCATGACAAATTCGTGATGGTACCTGCCCATTAAAACATATTGCAAATGCACAGTGACTTTGAAAAAGTAAGAAACAAAAAAAAATACATCTAAAATTTTTTGAGCATGACAAATTCGTGACGGTACCTGCCCATTGAAACATATTGCAAATGCACAGTGACTTTGAAAAAGTAAGGAAACATAAACAAAAAAACATCAACACATTTTTTGGGTAACCAGTTGCATATTTTAGATCACAAGATGACAAAGGTATAGTTTGAGCAAAGTAAAGCTTGAATTTTGAGCATGACAAATTCGTGATGGTACCTGCCCATTAAAACATATTGCAAATGCACAGTGACTTTGAAAAAGTAAGAAACAAAAAAAAATACATCTAAAAATTTTTGAGCATGACAAATTCGTGACGGTACCTGCCCATTGAAACATATTGCAAATGCACAGTGACTTTGAAAAAGTAAGGAAACATAAACAAAAAAACATCCAAAACATTTTTGGGTAACTTTGACTTTTGACTTCCTATGAAATCATATTGCAAATAGACAAATCATATTCCTTATGCACAAGTAAAAAAAAAAAATTATGATAATAACATTTTACAAAAGTATATTCATACACTTCTTACACATGATTAATTGTCTTAAAATCGAAACAATTTCGAAAAACGGTCCAGAAAGCACTTTTTTTAGTTTTTAAAGTTTAAAAAAAAAATCAAATTTTCGACTTTTGACTTCCTATGAAATCATATTCCAAATGGAGAAAACATATGCCTTATGCACAAGTAAAAAAAAAAAAAAAAAAAAATGATAATAAAGTATGACTAAAGTATGTTGATAAAGTTCTTATACATGTGTAATTGACACAAAAATTGAAAGAAATTTGAAAAACGGTCCAGAAAGCACTTTTTTAAGGATGTGTGAAGTTTTTTACCAAATTTTGACATTTTTGACTTTTGACTTTTGACTTCCTATGAAATCATATTCCAAATGGAGAAAACATATGCCTTATGCACAAGTAAAAAAAAATAAAAAATAGGATAATAAAGTATGACTAAAGTATGTTGATAAAGTTCTTATACATGTGTAATTGACATAAAAATTGAAAGAATTTTGAAAAACGGTCCAGAAAGCACTTTTTTAAGGATGTGTGAAGTTTTTTACCAAATTTTGACATTTTTGACTTTTGACTTTTGACTTCCTATGAAATCATATTGCAAATGTACAAAACATATGCCTTATGCGCATGTAATTAAAAAAAAAAAAAATATGATAAAAAAATTGGACAAAAGTATATTCATACAGCTCTTACACATGTGTAATTGACAAAAAAATCGAAAGAATTTCGAAAAAAGGCCCAGAAAGCACTTTTTTAAGGGGTGAAAAGTTTTTGAAAAAAATATCCTTTTTTCAAAAATTTTCTTTTGGATGTTGACTTGGGTTACATTTCCAATATGAAAAACCCCGGTGGAGCGCACTCGCCCCCTGTTGGATTTTTGAGGTGTTACAATTGGCAATTGCCATATGGCATTTGCCATATACTTTACACGAATCAACGCCGCTTTGGGTGGTATTGGACATCGTGTATATGGTTTGTCCAATGCCAATATCTTGCCATTCATTTTTGTACAATTCAGGGGGGTATTCCCTTACTATACACAGAGACATCCCTATCAGACACACAGACATCCCTATCATACACACAGACATCCCTATCATACACACAGACATCCCTATCATACACACAGACATCCCTATCATACACACAGACATCCCTATCATACACACATACATCCCTATTATACCCTACTATACACAGAGACTTCCCTATCATACACACAGACATCCCTATCATACACACAGACATCCCTATCATACCCTACTATACACACAGACATCCTTACCATACACACAGACATCCCTATCATACACACAGACATCCCTAATATACCCTACTATACACAGAGTCATCCCTATCATACACACAGACATCCCTCCTATACACACAGACATCCCTCCTATACACACAGACATCCCTACTATACACACAGACATCCCTACTATACACACAGACATCCCTCCTATACACATAGACATGTCTACTATACACAGATACATCCCTACTATACACAGAGACATCCCTCCTATACACACAGACATCCCTACTATACACAGATCCATCCTCCTATACACACAGACATCCCTACTTTACACATAGACATCCCTACTATACACATAGACATCCCTCCTATACACACAGACATCCCTACTATACACAGAGCCATCCTCCTATACACACAGACATCCCTACTTTACACATAGACATCCCTACTATACACAGAGACATCCCTCCTATACACACAGACATCCCTACTTTACACATAGACATCCCTACTATATAGAGACATCCCTCCTATACACAGAGACATCCCTCCTATACACACAGACATCCCTACTATACGCAGATACATCTCTCCTATACACACAGACATCCCTACTTTACACATAGACATCCCTACTATACACAGAGACATCCCTCCTATACACACAGATATCCATACTTTACACAGAGACATCCCTACTATACACAGAGACATCCCTCCTTATACACAGAGATCCCTCCTATACACACAGACATCCCTCCTATACACACAGACATCCCTACTTTACACAGAGACATCCCTACTATACACACAGACATCCCTCCTATACACACAGACATCCCTACTTTACACAGAGACATCCCTACTATACACACAGACATCCCTCCTATACACACAGACATCCCTACTATACACATAGACATCCCTACTTTACACACAAACATCCCTCCTATACACACAGACATCCCTACTTTACACAGAGACATCCCTACTATACACAGAGACATCCCTCCTATACACACAGACATCCCTACTTTAAAAAGAGACATCCCTACTATACACAGAGACATCCCTCCTATACACAGAGACATCCCTACTGTACACACAGACATCCCTACTATACACACAGACATCCCTCCTATACACACAGACATCCCTACTATACGCAGATACATCTCTCCTATACACACAGACATCCCTACTTTACACATAGACATCCCTGCAATACACAGAGACATCCCTACTTTACACAGAGACATCCCTACTATACACAGAGACATCCCTCCTATACACATAGACATCCCTCCTATACACAGAGACATCCCTCCTATACACACAGACATCCCTACTTTACACAGAGACATCCCTACTATACACAGAGACATCCCTCCTATACACAGAGACATCCCTCCTATACACACAGACATCCCTACTTTACACAGAGACATCCCTACTATACACAGAGACATCCCTCCTATACACAGAGACATCCCTCCTATACACACAGACATCCCTACTAAACACAGAGACATCCCTCCTATACACACAGACATCCCCACTTTACACAAAGACATCCCTACTATACACAGAGACATCCCTCCTATACATATAGACATCCCTCCTATACACAGAGACATCCCTCCTTTACACACAAACATCCCTACTTTACACATAGACATCCCTACTATACACAGAGACATCCCTCCTATACACATAGACATCCCTCCTATACACAGAGACATCCCTCCTATACATACAGACATCCCTACTTTACACAGAGACATCCCTACTATACACAGAGACATCCCTCCTATACACAGAGACATCCCTCCTATACACAGAGACATCCCTCCTATACACACAGACATCCCTCCTATACACACAGACATCCCTACTCTACACAGAGACATCCCTACTATACACAGAGACATCCCTCCTATACACAGAGACATCCCTACTTTACACACAGACAGCCCTCCTATACACAGAGGCATCCCTCCTATACACACAGACATCCCTACTATACACAGAGACATCCCTACTTTACACAGAGACATCCCTACTTTACACATAGACATCCCTCCTATACACAGAGACATCCCTACTTTACACAGTGACATCCCTACTATACACAGAGACATCCCTACTTTACACATAGACATCCCTACTTTACACAGAGACATCCCTACTTTACACAGAGACATCCCTGCTTTACACAGAGACATCCATACCCTACAGACAGACATCCCTACTATACAGAGACACCCCTACTATACACAGAGTCATCCCTATCATACACACAGACATCCCTCCTATACACACAGACATCCCTCCTATATACACAGACATCCCTACTATACACACAGACATCCCTACTATACACACAGACATCCCTCCTATACACATAGACATGTCTACTATACACAGATACATCCCTACTATACACAGAGACATCCCTCCTATACACACAGACATCCCTCCTATACACACAGACATCCCTACTATACACACAGACATCCCTACTTTACACATAGACATCCCTACTATACACATAGACATCCCTCCTATACACACAGACATCCCTACTATACACAGAGCCATCCTCCTATACACACAGACATCCCTACTTTACACATAGACATCCCTACTATACACAGAGACATCCCTCCTATACACACAGACATCCCTACTTTACACATAGACATCCCTACTATATAGAGACATCCCTCCTATACACAGAGACATCCCTCCTATACACACAGACATCCCTACTATACGCAGATACATCTCTCCTATACACACAGACATCCCTACTTTACACATAGACATCCCTACTATACACAGAGACATCCCTCCTATACACACAGATATCCATACTTTACACAGAGACATCCCTACTATACACAGAGACATCCCTCCTTATACACAGAGATCCCTCCTATACACACAGACATCCCTCCTATACACACAGACATCCCTACTTTACACAGAGACATCCCTACTATACACACAGACATCCCTCCTATACACACAGACATCCCTACTTTACACAGAGACATCCCTACTATACACACAGACATCCCTCCTATACACACAGACATCCCTACTATACACATAGACATCCCTACTTTACACACAAACATCCCTCCTATACACACAGACATCCCTACTTTACACAGAGACATCCCTACTATACACAGAGACATCCCTCCTATACACACAGACATCCCTACTTTAAACAGAGACATCCCTACTATACACAGAGCCATCCTCCTATACACACAGACATCCCTACTTTACACATAGACATCCCTACTATACACAGAGACATCCCTCCTATACACACAGACATCCCTACTTTACACATAGACATCCCTACTATATAGAGACATCCCTCCTATACACAGAGACATCCCTCCTATACACACAGACATCCCTACTATACGCAGATACATCTCTCCTATACACACAGACATCCCTACTTTACACATAGACATCCCTACTATACACAGAGACATCCCTCCTATACACACAGATATCCATACTTTACACAGAGACATCCCTACTATACACAGAGACATCCCTCCTTATACACAGAGATCCCTCCTATACACACAGACATCCCTCCTATACACACAGACATCCCTACTTTACACAGAGACATCCCTACTATACACACAGACATCCCTCCTATACACACAGACATCCCTACTTTACACAGAGACATCCCTACTATACACACAGACATCCCTCCTATACACACAGACATCCCTACTATACACATAGACATCCCTACTTTACACACAAACATCCCTCCTATACACACAGACATCCCTACTTTACACAGAGACATCCCTACTATACACAGAGACATCCCTCCTATACACACAGACATCCCTACTTTAAACAGAGACATCCCTACTATACACAGAGACATCCCTCCTATACACAGAGACATCCCTACTGTACACACAGACATCCCTACTATACACACAGACATCCCTCCTATACACACAGACATCCCTACTATACGCAGATACATCTCTCCTATACACACAGACATCCCTACTTTACACATAGACATCCCTGCAATACACAGAGACATCCCTACTTTACACAGAGACATCCCTACTATACACAGAGACATCCCTCCTATACACATAGACATCCCTCCTATACACAGAGACATCCCTCCTATACACACAGACATCCCTACTTTACACAGAGACATCCCTACTATACACAGAGACATCCCTCCTATACACAGAGACATCCCTCCTATACACACAGACATCCCTCTTATACACACAGACATCCCTACTTTACACAGAGACATCCATACTATACACAGAGACATCCCTCCTATACGCAGAGACATCCCTCCTATACACACAGACATCCCTACTAAACACAGAGACATCCCTCCTATACACACAGACATCCCCACTTTACACAAAGACATCCCTACTATACACAGAGACATCCCTCCTATACATATAGACATCCCTCCTATACACAGAGACATCCCTCCTTTACACACAAACATCCCTACTTTACACATAGACATCCCTACTATACACAGAGACATCCCTCCTATACACATAGACATCCCTCCTATACACAGAGACATCCCTCCTATACATACAGACATCCCTACTTTACACAGAGACATCCCTACTATACACAGAGACATCCCTCCTATACACAGAGACATCCCTCCTATACACAGAGACATCCCTCCTATACACACAGACATCCCTCCTATACACACAGACATCCCTACTCTACACAGAGACATCCCTACTATACACAGAGACATCCCTCCTATACACAGAGACATCCCTACTTTACACACAGACAGCCCTCCTATACACAGAGGCATCCCTCCTATACACATAGACATCCCTACTATACACAGAGACATCCCTACTTTACACAGAGACATCCCTACTTTACACAGAGACATCCCTACTTTACACATAGACATCCCTCCTATACACAGAGACATCCCTACTTTACACAGTGACATCCCTACTATACACAGAGACATCCCTACTTTACACATAGACATCCCTACTTTACACAGAGACATCCCTACTTTACACAGAGACATCCCTGCTTTACACAGAGACATCCATACCCTACAGACAGACATCCCTACTATACAGAGACACCCCTACTATACACAGAGACATCCCTCCTATATACACAGACATCCCTACTATAGACAGAAACATCCCAACTATATACAGAGATATCCCTCCTTTATACACAGACATCCCTACTATACACACAGACATCCCTCCTATACACAGAGGCCTCCCTACTTTACACAGAGACATGCCTACTTTACACAGAGACATCCATACCCTAAAGACAGACATCCCTACTATACACAGAGACATCCCTCCTATACACAGAGACACCCCTACTTTACACAGAGACATGCCTACTTTACACAGAGACATCCATACCCTACAGACAGACATCCCTACTAGACACCCTTACTATACACAGAGACATCCCTATCAGACACACAGACATCCCTATCATACACACAGACATCCCTATCATACACACAGACATCCCTATCATACACACAGACATCCCTATCATACACACAGACATCCCTATTATACACACATACATCCCTATCATACACACAGACATCCCTATCATACACACATACATCCCTATTATACCCTACTATACACAGAGACATCCCTATCATACACACAGACATCCCTATCATACACACAGACATCCCTATCATACCCTACTATACACACAGACATCCTTACCATACACACAGACATCCCTATCATACACACAGACATCCCTATCATACACACAGACATCCCTATCATACACACAGACATCCCTATCATACACACAGACATCCCTATTATACACACATACATCCCTATCATACACACAGACATCCCTATCATACACACATACATCCCTATTATACCCTACTATACACAGAGACATCCCTATCATACACACAGACATCCCTATCATACACACAGACATCCCTATCATACCCTACTATACACACAGACGTCCTTACCATACACACAGACAACCCTATCATACACACATACATCCCTATCATACACACAGACATCCCATTCATACCATACCATACACACAGACGTCCTTACCATACACACATACATCCTTATCATACACACAGACATCCTTACCATACACAGAGACATCCCTCCTATACACAGAGACACCCCTACTTTACACAGAGACATGCCTACTTTACACAGAGACATGCCTATTTTACACAGAGACATCCATACCCTACAGACAGACATCCCTACTTTACACAGAGACATCCCTCCTATACACAGAGACACCCCTACTTTACACAGAGACACCCCTACTTTACACAGAGACATGCCTACTTTACACAGAGACATCCATACCCTACAGACAGACATCCTTACCATACACAGAGACGCACACAAACCTTATATCTCTCTGACATCACAGAATCCCCATATGATTTGATATTTTTGATGGTAAATTGGATATGGTTTCATATTCTCTTGATCAACACCAAAGTTGCAGCTATCCATTCATATCCATGTTAAATCCCTTGTAGAACCCCTTGAAGTAGTGACTGACAGAAGAGGAGATCAATAACAGCCCACCAGATAGAGTCAGCCTGTTGATCGAGAGAGAGAGAGAGAGAGAGAGAGAGAGAGAGAGAGAGAGAGAGAGAGAGAGAGAGAGAGAGAGAGAGAGAGAGAGAGAGACATAAAGACATAGAGACATAGAGACATAGAGACATAGAGACACAGACAGACATAGAGACACAGGGAGAGAGACAGACATAGAGACACAGAGAGAGAGACAGACATAGAGACAGAGAGAGAGAGACAGAGAGAGAGACAGAGAGACAGAGACAGAGACACAGAGAGAGAGAGAGAGACAGAGACAGAGACACAGAGAGAGAGAGAGAGACATAGAGACACAGACAGACATAGAGACATACAGACATAGAGACACAGACAGACATAGAGACATAGAGACACAGGCAGACATAGAGACACAGAGAGAGAGAGACAGACATAGAGACATAGAGACACAGAGAGAGAGAGACAGAGACAGAGACAGAGAGAGAGAGAGAGAGAGAGAGAGAGAGAGAGAGAGAGAGAGAGAGAGAGAGACATAGAACATAGAGACATAGAGACACAGACAGACAGAGACACAGACACACAGACAGACAGAGACATAGAGACACAGAGAGAGAGAGACAGACATAGAGACATAGAGACAGAGAGAGATACATAGACAGTGAAAGACAGAGAGAGAGAGCAAGAGAGAGAGAGAGAGAGAGAGACACACACATAGAACATAGAGACATAGAGACACAGACAGACAGAGACATAGACACACAGACAGAAATAGAGACATAGAGACACAGAGAGAGAGAGACAGACATGGAGACAGAGAGAGAGATACATAGACAGTGAGAGACAGAGAGAGAGACAGAGAGAGAGAGAGATAGAGAGGGAGACAGAGAGAGAGACACATCTCTCATCACATCTCACATCACATCTCTCCTATACACACAGACATCCCTACTTTACACATAGACATCCCTACTATACACAGAGACATCCCTCCTATACACACAGATATCCATACTTTACACAGAGACATCCCTACTATACACAGAGACATCCCTCCTTATACACAGAGATCCCTCCTATACACACAGACATCCCTCCTATACACACAGACATCCCTACTTTACACAGAGACATCCCTACTATACACACAGACATCCCTCCTATACACACAGACATCCCTACTTTACACAGAGACATCCCTACTATACACACAGACATCCCTCCTATACACACAGACATCCCTACTATACACATAGACATCCCTACTTTACACACAGACATCCCTCCTATACACACAGACATCCCTACTTTACACAGAGACATCCCTACTATACACAGAGACATCCCTCCTATACACACAGACATCCCTACTTTAAACAGAGACATCCCTACTATACACAGAGACATCCCTCCTATACACAGAGACATCCCTACTGTACACACAGACATCCCTACTATACACACAGACATCCCTCCTATACACACAGACATCCCTACTATACGCAGATACATCTCTCCTATACACACAGACATCCCTACTTTACACATAGACATCCCTGCAATACACAGAGACATCCCTACTTTACACAGAGACATCCCTACTATACACAGAGACATCCCTCCTATACACACAGACATCCCTACTATACACATAGACATCCCTCCTATACACAGAGACATCCCTCCTATACACACAGACATCCCTACTTTACACAGAGACATCCCTACTATACACAGAGACATCCCTCCTATACACAGAGACATCCCTCCTATACACACAGACATCCCTCCTATACACACAGACATCCCTACTTTACACAGAGACATCCATACTATACACAGAGACATCCCTCCTATACGCAGAGACATCCCTCCTAAACACACAGACATCCCTACTAAACACAGAGACATCCCTCCTGTACACACAGACATCCCCACTTTACACAAAGACATCCCTACTATACACAGAGACATCCCTCCTATACATATAGACATCCCTCCTATACACAGAGACATCCCTCCTATACACATAGACATCCCTCCTATACACAGAGACATCCCTCCTATACATACAGACATCCCTACTTTACACAGAGACATCCCTACTATACACAGAGACATTCCTCCTATACACAGAGACACCCCTACTTTACACAGAGACATGCCTACTTTACACAGAGACATCCATACCCTACAGACAGACATCCCTACTAGACACCCTTACTATACACAGAGACATCCCTATCAGACACACAGACATCCCTATCATACACACAGACATCCCTATCATACACACAGACATCCCTATCATACACACAGACATCCCTATCATACACACAGACATCCCTATTATACACACATACATCCCTATCATACACACAGACATCCCTATCATACACACAGACATCCCTATCATACACACAGACATCCCTATCATACCCTACTATACACACAGACATCCTTACCATACACACAGACATCCCTATCATACACACAGACATCCCTATTATACCCTACTATACACAGAGACATCCCTATCATACACACAGACATCCCTATCATACCCTACTATACACACAGACGTCCTTACCATACACACAGACAACCCTATCATACACACATACATCCCTATCATACACACAGACATCCCTTTCATACCATACCATAAACACAGACATCCTTACCATACACACATACATCCTTACCATACACACAGACATCCTTACCATACACACATACATCCTTACCATACACACAGACATCCTTACCATACACAGAGACATCCCTCCTATACACAGAGACACCCCTACTTTACACAGAGACATGCCTACTTTACACAGAGACATGCCTATTTTACACAGAGACATCCATACCCTACAGACAGACATCCCTACTTTACACAGAGACATCCCTCCTATACACAGAGACACCCCTACTTTACACAGAGACACCCCTACTTTACACAGAGACATGCCTACTTTACACAGAGACATCCATACCCTACAGACAGACATCCTTACCATACACAGAGACGCACACAAACCTTATATCTCTCTGACATCACAGAATCCCCATATGATTTGATATTTTTGATGGTAAATTGGATATGGTTTCATATTCTCTTGATCAACACCAAAGTTGCAGCTATCCATTCATATTCATGTTAAATCCCTTGTAGAACCCCTTGAAGTAGTGACTGACAGAAGAGGAGATCAATAACAGCCCACCAGATAGAGTCAGCCTGTTGATCGAGAGAGAGAGAGAGAGAGAGAGAGAGAGAGAGAGAGAGAGAGAGAGAGAGAGAGAGAGAGAGAGAGAGAGAGAGAGAGAGAGATAGAGAGAGAGAGAGAGAGACATAGAGACATAGAGACACAGACAGACATAGAGACACAGGGAGAGAGACAGACATAGAGACACAGAGAGCGAGACAGACATAGAGACAGAGAGAGAGAGACAGAGAGAGAGACAGAGATACAGAGACAGAGACACAGAGAGAGAGAGAGAGACAGAGACAGAGACACAGAGAGAGAGAGAGAGACATAGAGACACAGACAGACATAGAGACATAGAGACATAGAGACACAGACAGACATAGAGACATAGAGACACAGGCAGACATAGAGACACAGAGAGAGAGAGACAGACATAGAGACATAGAGACACAGAGAGAGAGAGACAGAGACAGAGACAGAGAGAGAGAGAGAGAGAGAGAGAGAGAGAGAGAGAGAGAGACATAGAACATAGAGACATAGAGACATAGAGACACAGACAGACAGAGACATAGACACACAGACAGACATAGAGACATAGAGACACAGAGAGAGAGAGACAGACATAGAGACATAGAGACAGAGAGAGATACATAGACAGTGAAAGACAGAGAGAGAGAGCGAGAGAGAGAGAGAGAGAGACACACATAGAACATAGAGACATAGAGACACAGACAGACAGAGACATAGACACACAGACAGAAATAGAGACATAGAGACACAGAGAGAGAGAGACAGACATGGAGACAGAGAGAGAGATACATAGACAGTGAGAGACAGAGAGAGAGACAGAGAGAGAGAGAGAGAGATAGAGAGGGAGACAGAGAGAGAGACAGAGACTGTGAGAGACAGAGAGAGAGACAGAGAGAGAGATACATAGACAGTGAGAGACAGAGAGAGAGACAGAGAGAGAGAGAGAGATAGAGAGGGAGACAGAGAGAGAGACAGAGACTGTGAGAGACAGAGAGAGAGACAGAGAGAGACAGAGACAGTGAGAGAGACAGAGAGAGACAGAGAGAGAGACACAGAGAAAGAGAGAGAGAGACAGTGAGAGTGAGAGACAGAGACATAGAGACAGAAGCATAGAGACAGAGACAGAGAGACAGAGAGATAGATAGAGTTAATGCCACACACACCTTACATCTTTAAGACATCACAAAATCCCCAGTTCTATCCCACCTCCTCCGAACCCACACATAGAGGACCCACGCAAACAGGACCTACATCCAGACCACAACCAATCAACACACACCCATGCCTTTGGCCTAAAGAGCAGGAATCTGTATTTCATAAAATAAATCAGAAATACAGACATTGTCATCCTACAAGAAACATGGTATGGAGGAGATGAACCCACTGGTTACCCTCTAGTTTACAGAGAGCTGGTAGTCCCATCCACCAAACTACCAGGTGTAAGACGGGGAAGGGCCTCTGGGGGTATGCTAATTTGCTATAGAGCAGACCCAACTCACTCTATTAAATGAATCAAAACAGGAACATTTTACATTTGGCTAGAAATTCAAAAGGAAATGATATCAACAGAGAAAAACGTCCTCCTGTGTGCTACCTATATCCCCCACTAGAATCCCCATACTTCAATGAAGACAGCTTCTCCATCCTGGAGGTAAGTACACCTATAGCTCATCTCTTGGCAGTAGTACTATAGACTACTTTATCCCTGACTTCAACCCAGAGTCTCTCAGAGCATTCACAGTCAGCCAACTGACAGATCACAGCAAAATCACAGTTTACTTGAACAGAGCAGTACTCAACCTTAAGGCATCAAAGACAAAGGAACTGAGTAACATTAAGAAATGCTAAAGAGGGAAGGAAAGTAGTGTGGAAATCTACCCAAAAAACAATTAGGAAACAACCAATTCAAACCCATTTAGACAACTTCCTGGACAAAATGTTTTGCTGTAATAGTGAAGGTGTAAACTTGGCAAAAGAAAACCTAAACAGTATATTTGACCTCTCAGTTTCCCTATCAAATCAAAACAATGGAATGAACTACAGGACAAAATACAAACCCTCCAACCTAAAAAGGCCTGTGGTGTTGATGGTATCCTCAATGAAATGATAAAACATACAGACCACAAATGCTAATTGGCGATACATAAACTCTTAAAATCATCCTCAGCTTTGGCATCTTCCCCAATATTTGTAACCAATGACTGATCCCCCCCAATCCACAAAAGTGCAGACAAATTTGACCCCAATAACTACCGTGGGATATGCGTCAACAGCAACCTTGGGAAAATCCTCTGCATTATCATTAACAGCAGATTGTTTTCACTGAGGAAATGTACCAATGTGCTGAGCAAATGTTAAATTGACTTTTTACCAAAATACCGTACAACAGACCATGTATTCACCCTGCACACCAAAAAAATGACTAACAAACAAACCAAAACAAAGGCAAAGTCTTCTCATGCTTTGTTGATTTCAAAAAAGCTTTTCACTTAATTTGGCATTACGGTTTGCTATACAAATTGGTGGAAAGGTGTGCTGGGGGAAAAATATACAACATTATAAAATCCATGCACACAAACAAGTGTGCGGATCAAATTTGTACACATTTCTTTCCACAGGGCCGTGGGGTGAGGAAGGGATGCAGCTTAATATTTTTTGCAGAATTCACAAAATGGGACAAACACGAAATTGAGGCTCTGCATGCAGAATTCAAGTACAACGTAAAATACCAAATAATACCCGCTAATTGTCAAAATCCAGAAAAGAGATGTTAAATTCTACAACCACCTAAAAGGAAGTGATTCCCAAAGCTTCCATAACAAAGCCATCACCTACAGAGAGATGAATCTGGAGAAGAGTCCCCTAAGCAAGCTGGTCTTGGGTCTCTGTTCACAAACACAAACACACCCCACATAGCCCCAGGACAGCAGCACAATTAGACCCAACCAAATCATGACAAAACAAATAGATAATTACTTGACACATTGGAAAGAATTAACAAAAAAACAGAGTAAACTGGAATGCTATTTGGCCCTAAACAAAGAGTACACAGTTGGCAGAATACCTGACCACTATGACTGACCCAAACTTAAGGAAAGCTTAGACTATGTATAGACCCAGTGAGCATAGCCTTGCTATTGAGAAAGGCCGTCGAAGGCAGACCTGGCTCTCAAGAGAAGACATGCTGCCCACAAAATGATGTGGAAACTGAGCTGCACTTCAAATGTATGACCATATTAGAGACACATATGTCCCTCAGATTACACAGATCCACAAAGAATTTGAAAATAACCAAATTTTGATGAACTCCTACTGGGTGAAATTCCACAGTGTACCATCACAGCAGCAAGATTTGTGACCTGTTGCCACAAGAAAAGGGCAACCAGTGAAGAACAAACACCATTGTAAATACAACCTATATTTATGTTTATTTATTTTCCCTTTTGTACTTCAACTATTTGCACATCACTACAACACTGTATATAGACATAAGTGTAATGTTTACAGTTAATATTTTATTTTTATTTCACCTTTGTTTGTTATCTATTTCACTTGCTTTGGCAATGTTAACATATGTTTCCCATGCCAATAAAGCCCATGAGAGAGACAGAAAGTTAGAGAGAGTCAGGCTGTTTATCTTCTGTCTAGTCACCACGGTAACTAACCTACTTTTAATCAATCATGTAGACTATGGATGTCGATAGAGAGAGAGAGGGCAAGAGAGAGAGAAAGCGAAAGATTGAAAGAGCGGATGAAAACCCTCAATTCCTGAGGGACGTACCTTATTATAATTGAATGGCTTTCTATAGAGCTTTACGTTGTGTAGAGGAAACATAGAGGCATGTGTATGTGTGTGCATGTGTGTTTGTCTGTGTGTGTGTATGTGTCTGTGTATGTGTGTGTATGTGTGTTTGTATGTGTGTTTGTCTGTGTGTGTGTGTGTGTGTGTGTGTTTATGTGTGTTTGTCTGTGAGTGTGTGTGTATGTGTGTGAGTGAGTGTGTGAGTGTGTATGTGTGTGTGCATGCGTGTGTGTGTGTGTGTGTGCTGATGCAGAGAGATGTGAGAGGGACACAAGTGTACTGTATCTGGTGAGGTGGTATGTATGTATGTGAGGAGTGAAGAAGTACATCTTTAACCTCTTTCACACGGACACACACAGACACATACATGCACACACACACACATACATACACACAATCACACACATCATTAGGAAAATGAATGGTCTTGTTTTTTTACAGAGTCTAGCCCTGTGAAAAAACGAAAGAAACTCTGTCCTTCACTCTCGTTACCGGCAAAATAAATATAGTACAGCCAAGCATGATCAGACTGCAGAGAGAGAGAGAGAGGAGGAGGGAAAGAGGGGCAGCGCAACACATTCATCCATTTTTCATAGCTCTTCACCGCAGCTGAACCTGGTGGACCGGTGAGAGGGAGAGAAGGGGAGAGAGGGAGAGAAGGGGAGAGAGGGAGAGAAAGGGAGAGAGAGGGGCAGAAGGAGCCGGGGGTATGTGGACGAGAGGAGGGAATTCCTTTACTTCCACCCCTCAGCACAAACTTCCCCCTCTTTTTCCCAGGTCCTGTTCTGCATTCTTATTCATCATTTTTATTCATTTCAATTGATCGTTAGATGTGAGTCTGCCTCCTGCAATGTAGCCTACGCCTCATTACAAACGCCAAGATTGAAAATTCCTTTGGATACTTGATTGATTAATTGATTGACATAGCTATGTACCATGTACTAATGTGTGATTAACAACATTGAGACTCATAATAATATGGCTTTTCATGGATCTGACTGTCAGACAGGTATACCTCCTCATACAACACATCACTGTCACTAACGCCATGGCAACTACCCTGAGGGTGGGGGTCAGAGGTCAAGGTGGTAGGTAGAAGCTAATCACAGGCTGAGAGATCATCAGAACAAGTGAGGTGATTTGCTGTCCAAATAATTACAATGTAATTACTGTCCTCCACCAATCTTTAAGCAACAATAATCTCATTATACAGAGTTTGTACAGGAAGCTCATCCTGAGTTTATAAGGAAGTGCACCGGAGATGTTGTACCCACTGTGACTATTAAAACCTACCCTAACCAGAAACCGTGGATGGATGGCGGCATTCGCGCAAAACTGAAAGCGCGAACCACCACATTTAACCATGGAAAGAGATCTGGGAATATGGCTGAATATAAACAGTGTAGTTATTCCCTCCGCAAGGCAATCAAACAAGCAGAATGATGGTACAGGGACAAAGTGGAGTCGTAGTTCAACAGCTCAGACACGAGACATATGTGGCAGGGTCTACAGGAAATCACAGACTACAAAAAGAAAACCAGCCATGTCACGGACACCGACGTGACGGTTCCAGACAAACTAAACACCTTCTTTGTCCGCTTTGAGGATAATACAGTGCCACCGTCGCTACCCGCTGACAAGGACTACACCCCCTCCTCCTCCGTGGCCAACGTGAGTAAAACATTTAAATGTTTTTACCCTCGCAAGGCTGCTGGCCAAGATGGCATCCCTAGCCACGTCCTCAGAGCATGCGCAGACAAGCTGGCTGGTGTGTTTACGGACATATTCAATCGCTCCCTATCCCAGTCTGCAGTCCCCACATGCTTCAAGATGGCCAACATTGTTCCTGTACCCAAGAAGGCAAAGATAACTGAACTAAATGACTATCGTAGCACTCATTTTTGTCATCATGAAGTGCTTTGAGAGACTAGTCAAGGATCATATCACCTCCACCTTACTGGACCCACTTCAGTTTGCATACCGCCCCAACAGGTCCACAGACAATGCAATCGCCTATCCCATCTGGACAAGAGGAATATCTATGTAAGAATGCTGTTCATTGACTCATCATCAAGCTGGAGGCCCTGGGTCTCAACCCCGCTCTGTGCAATTGGGTCCTGGACTTTCTGACGGGCCGCCCCCAGGTGGTGAAGGTAGGAAACAACATCTCCACTTCGCTGAGCTTCAACACTAGAGCCCCACAAGGGTGTGTGCTCTGCCCCCGCCTGTACTCCCTGTTCACCCACGATTACGTAGCCATGTACACCTTCAACTCAATCATCAAGTTTGCAGATGACAAGAGAGAAGTGGGCTTGATTACCAACAATGACGAGACAGCCTACAGGGAGGAGGTGAGGGAACTCGGAGTGTGGTGTCAGGAAAACAAATTTTCACTCAACATCAACAAAACCAAGGAGATGATCGTGGACTTCAGGAAACAGCAGAGGGAGCACCCCCCTATCCACATCAAAGGGACAACAGTGGAAAAGGTGGAAAGTTATAAGATCCTCGGCATACACATCACAGACTAACTGAAATGGTCCACTCACACCGACAGTGTGGTGAAGAAGCGCCTCTTCAACCTCGGGAGGGTTTGGCTTGTCACCCAAAACCCTGACAAACTCATACAAATGCACAATCGAGAGCATCCTGTCGGACTATATCACAGCCTGGTAAGGCAACTGCACTGCTCTCAACCACAAGGCTCTCCAGAGGGCTGTGCGTTCTGCACAACGTATCATCGGGGGCAAACTACCTGCCCTCCAGGACACCTACAGCAACCGATGTCACCGGAAGGCCAAAAAGATCATCAAGGACAACAACCACCCAAGCCACTGCCTGTTCACACCCGAGCCACTGCCTGTTCACACTGACACGGCGAGGTCAGTACAGGTGCATCAAAGCTGGGACCAAGAGACTCAAAAACAGCTTCTATCTCAAGGCCATCAGATCACTAACTCAGAGAGGCTGCTGCCTACATTGACATGCATCACTAGTCACTTTAAACAATGGCACTTTAAGTAATGACACTTTAAAAATGTTTACATATCTTGTGTTACTCATCTCATGTGTATACTGTATCTCATACCATCTATTGCACCTTGCCTATGCCGTTCGACCATCGTTCATCCATATATTTATGTGTACATATTCTCATTCACCCTTTTAGATTTGTGTGTATTAAGTAGTTGTTGCACAATCATTTCGCTACACTTGCATTAACATCTGCTTACCATGTGTATGTGACCAATACAATTTGATTTATCAACAACACTCCAAGAAAACAAGATACAATCTTTCATTGCATTGTGATTGAATTAAACTCTTGAATAATACAAGTAATTATTTACAGTAGTACATTTGGCCTAATGAAATGTTTTGCTAACTACCATTTCCCGGCCTCTAACAGCGTGTTTGTGTGTGTGTGTGTGTGTTTGTGTGTGAGAGTGTGTGTGTGGACCTGGCCTAGGAGAGGAATTATAGATAACATTTCAGATGCTAATTGTCTCCCTGCTGGCGGCCTCCATATCTTCCCAAGTCAATTATGCTAACACAACATTTGTGCTACAAAGTTGGATTTTAACCTGTGCACGGCCACAAAGGACACACAAGGAGAAGGGTTTGGATAGAGAGAGATTACCACTGTATATACGATCATGTGTGTGCATGCGCACCCTTGTTTGTGTGCGTGTGAGAGAGTAGTGTAATTAAAGACTCTGATTACAACCTTACATCTTCCTCCATCCCTCTCTTCCTCTCCCTCTCCACATTGCAAGGCCTCTTATTCATTAATAATGGGATGCATTAAAACGGGTTGGCCCTGGTGCCCTCTCTTCTCTCACTGATTACACTATAGACCTGTGTATGCTAGTGCCCAGACCATCATATCCCTAATACAACACAGAACAGTGCACAGACCTGTGTATTCTAGTGTCCTGACCATCATATCCTGAATACAACACAGAACAGTGCACAGACCTGTGTATGCTAGTGTCCAGACCATGAAATCCCTAATACAACACTGAACAGTGCACAGACCTGTGTATGCTAGTGTCCAGACCACGAAATCCCTAATACAACACAGTACAGTGCACAGACCTGTGTATTCGATTGTCCAGACAATCATATCCATTTTGACTATTATTATTTTTTAAATTTCATTAACCAGGTAGGCTAGTTGAGAACAAATTCTCATTTACAACTGCGACCTGGTCAAGATAAAGCAAAGCAAACAACAACACAGAGTTATACATGGAATAAACAAGCATACAGTTAATATCACAATAGAAAAAGTCTATATACAGTGTGTGCAAATGGCGTGAGGAGGTACGGAAATAAATAAGCCATAGTGGCAAAGTAATTACAATTTAGAAGATTAACACTGGAGTGATAGATGAGCAGATGGTGATGTGCAAGTAGAAATACTGGTATGCAAAAGAGCAGAAAAGTACATTAAAACAATATGGGGATGAGGTAGATAGATTGGATGGGCTATTTACAGATGGACTATGTACATCTGCAGCGATCAGTTAGCTGCTCAGATAGCTGATGTTTAAAGTTAGTAATGGAAATGTAAGTCTCCAGCTTCAGCGATTGTTGCAATTCGTTCCAGTCACTGGCAGCAGAGAACTGGAAGGAAAGGCGGCCAAAAGAGGTGTTGGCTTTGGGGATGACCAGTGAGATATACCTGCTGGAGTGCATGCTACGGATGGGTGTTGTTATCGTGACCAGTGAGCTGAGATAAGGCGGAGTTTACATAGCATAGACTTATAGATGACCTGGAGCCAGTGGGTCTGGCGACGAATATGTAGCGAGGGCCAGCCGACTAGAGCATACAGGTCGCAGTGGTGGGTGGTATAAGGAGCTTTGGTAACAAAACGGACGGCACTGTGATAAACTGCATCCAGTTTGCTGGGTAGAGTATTGGAAGCTATTTCGTAGATGACATCGCCAAAGTCGAGGATCGGTAGGATTGTCAGTTTTACTAGGGTAAGTTCGGCGGCGTGAGTGAAGGAGGCTTTGTCCATAATATAACACAGTGCATTGCACAGACCTGTGTATGCTAGTGTCCAGACCATGATATCCCTAATATAACACAGTCTAGCTGTTACCTGGACTAAACAGATGTTCTACTCCACTAGCCAGCACCTGGACTAAACAGGTGTTCTACTCCTCTAGCCAGTACCTAGACTAAACAGATGTTCTATACTCCTCTAGCCAGTACCTGGACTAAACAGATGTTCTACTCCACTAGCCAGTACCTGGACTAAACAGATGTTCTACTCCTCTAGCCAGTACCTGGCCTAAACAGATGTTCTACTCCACTAGCCAGTACCTGGACTAAACATATGTTCTACTCCTCTAGCCAGTACCTGGACTAAACAGATGTTCTACTCCACTAGACAGTACCTGTACTAAACAGATGTTCTACTCCTCTAGCCAGCACCTGGACTAAACAGATGTTCTACTCCACTAGCCAGTACCTGGACTAAACAGATGTTCTACTCCTCTAGCCAGTACCTGGACTAAACAGATGTTCTACTCCACTAGACAGTACCTGGACTAAACAGATGTTATACTCCACTAGCCAGTACCTGGACTAAACAGATGTTCTACTCCTCTAGCCAGTACCTGGACTAAACAGATGTTCTACTCCACTAGACAGTACCTGGACTAAACAGATGTTCTACTCCACTAGCCAGTACCTGGACTAAACAGATGTTCTACTCCACTAGCCAGTACCTGGACTAAACAGGTGTTCTACTCCTCTAGCCAGTACCTGGACTAAACAGGTGTGCATTTCTTTCGCCTCCAGATCACTCTTCAGTCAGTAGCAGCACTCTCTATATCATCGACTGTATCCTTATGTAATACATGTATCACTAGCCACTTTAAACTATGCCACTTTGTTTACATACTCATCTCATTTGTACATACTGTACTCGATACCATCTACTGTATCTTGCCTATGCTGCTCTGTACCATCACTCATTCATATATCCTTATGTACATATTCTTTATCCCCTTACACTGTGTACAAGACAGTAGTTTTGGAATTGTTAGTTAGATTACTTGTTATTACTGCATTGTCGGAACTAGAAGCACAAGCATTTCGCTACACTCGCATTAACATCTGCTAACCATGTGTATGTGACAAATAAAATTTTATTTGATTTGATTTGATTTACAGTAAGTCAAGGAATGCATTTAATTTGAAAGTATTTCTTGTCAAATAATCAAGGCTCCTGTTTTTGCGTCTACTTGGAGAAAGCACAACAGTGTTGCTATGACTATATACATTTATAACCAGACGTGATAAGAACCATTTTCTACAAACACTTAAATTGGAGACTTGCAATAATCGTCTCCATTTTATTTTTAGGCATCTATCATACATCCTATCATACAAAAGCACTCATTGGTTTTCCTGGTGACGTAGTGTTGGCATGGTTCCCTGTGTCTGTTGTGGTGTGATGGTGGCCGTGTGAGAAATTCATCAATTAAAGCTAAACGTGTGGATGGAAGCCATAGACTGACAGCGATCTGTGCCATCGTTATGGAAACACTGATGGATTGCCGCAAATGAGCGAACATTCAGATCAAAGCGGAAACAAACCAGAACAAGAGAGAAGGAAAATAATGTTGCTGTTCAAAGGCAACGGCATCATCCTCCTCCTCCCCCCCCTCCTCCTCGTCATCATCATCATGTAGAGACAATGTGGATGTCACGTTCTGACCTTAGTTCTTTTATTATGTCTTTGTTTTAGTATGGTCAGGGTGTGAGTTGGGTGGGTTGTCTATGTTAGTTTTTCTATGATTTGCTATTTCTGTGTTTGGCCTGGTATGGTTCTCAATCAGAGGCAGCTGTCAATCGTTGTCCCTGATTGAGAACCATATTTAGGGAGCCTCTTGTGTGTCTGCACCAGCCAGAACTGTTTTCGGTCGTTCTCTTTGTTATTTTTGTTATTTCCATGTTCATTTAATAAATATGGACACATACAACGCTGCACCTTGGTCCTCCTCTTCTTCCACCATCGATGACCGTTACAGTGGAGCCTATAGAATTGTCAGGTAGATGTTCATGGTTCTATCAACCAATTAAATTACAATTACCATCCAATCAGGAGAGTGCACTGTAACCAATCCAATGTTATGATCAAAGGTATGCACATACAGCACGGCCTCTCTGTCTGTTTCTATAGAGATAATGCACTGCCTCTGTCTGTTTCTATAGAGATAATGCACTGCCTCTGTCTGCTTCTATAGAGATAATGGAAGGGTAGCTGGGTGGTTTGTTATAGAGAAAATGTGAGAGTTGAGGAAGAGAAAGTGAAAGAGAGGGAGAGAGAGAGAAAGAGAGGAAGAAAAAGAGAGAGAAAAAGTCAGTAAGAGAGAGAGAGAGAGAGGACAAGGACAACTAAAATGCATGACAGCAGATAAGAATCAGGGCTAAAAGCAACCTTGATGAATATGGTAGTGACACATACACTCCGGTAATGCCAGAATCCCCGCTCCAATCCCCGCTCCAATCTGACATGACAACAACTAGTGGGAGCTTATATTTCTCCTGTTTCACACATGTAACAGTGTGTAACCTTTACAAGTGTTTGGTGTTAAATGGAATTGTGTTTATGGCATATCCCACTCACCTGAGACACCCTCAGGATTCAGCAAATTGTTGATGGTGACCCTTGAGCAATGAGGGTCAAGTGCAGAGCAACAGATATTTCACCTAGTCATCTCATAATTTGAACAAAGACATTTCAGTTAGAGGCCCAATAACCACTAGGCTACCTGCCACCAAGACTTTCAAATTTCTTTGCTAGTCCACTCCAGGACACCTTGCTTCTCCCCCAATTATTCAGATGTTTTATGTTATATGATGCTATGTACACATTACATTGTAATTAGTATAGCATAAAACTCAATTTTGAGTTTGAACTCTCCCTCCTTTCCTCCCTCTCTCTTTCTGCCTCTCTCATTCCCTCTCTCACTTCCTCCTTCTCCCTCCTTCCCTCTCTCTCTACCTCCCTCCTTCTCTCTCTACCTCCCTCTTTCTTCCTCTACTTCCTCCTTTCCGTGTTTTGTGTAGGCATGTAGTTAGGCTTCTTGGAATGTTGTTAAGCTGATTAAGTGTTGTGTTTTGATGTGCGCTCCACGGCTCGAGGAACCATAATGAGAACATGATGAAAGACCATCTGATAAGAGAGAGATTAGAAAGAGGAGTGGTCTGGGAGGGTGAGTGTAAGACTCCATCTCTCTGGGGAAAAACAGAGACCCATTATTAAGGAGTGGGAGAGAGATAGTCAATGTAGAGTGAGGTTCATTTGCAAATAAAAAATAAAAAAGGGGGTACCTAATCAGTTGAAATGTGTCTTTCCCATTTAACCCGGCACCTCTGAATAAGAGAGGTGAGGAGGGCTGCCTTGATCAACATCCGCATCTTTGGTGCCCGGGGAACAGTGGGTTAACTGCCTTGCCCAGGAGCAGATCAACAGATTTGAACCGTGTCAGATCAGGGAGTCGATCCAGCAAACTTCGGTTACTGGCCCAACACTGCTACCCACCAGGCTACCTGCCAGGCTACCTATGTCTTTTTGAGCGTGTAAACGTGTGTGCATGCGTGTGTGTGTCTGGTGTGTGTGTGTGTGTGTCTGTTGTGTGTATCTGGTGTGTGTGTGCCATTAGTCCTGATAGTGTAATAATGAGAGACTATTATCTAGGTTGAGGAGGGATGAGTAATCCCAGTGATAGTACTAGCTATATCAGAGACCAAGGAACTCTCTCTCTTTCTTTCTCTCTCTCCATTCATCTTTATTGTCATCCCTCTATCGCTATCTCGCTCATAACAGCCCAGACCTAATGATGATGAAGCCTTGGCCTCAGCAGAGGAGTCAGCACACACACACACAGTACATCACTCCCCACTCTTCTCGCACGCACGCACACACGTACACACACACACACAAACACACACCTGAAGGCCTGGATAAGCCTCCCTACGGGGCCTGGCTCTCTGGCTCCATGAGAACAGCCCAGACTAGACTAAAGCTGTCTGACGATCGATCAGAGACGGGGGGGGGGGGGGGGGGGGGGGAGTGTGTGTGTGTATGTAAGAGTGGGTGTATTAGAGATGAGATGGAGAGAGATGGAGAAAATAATAAATGGAGGGAATAAGAGACGAAAGGAGAGAAAGCTAGAGATGGGCGGGAACAGAGAAGAGAAAGGGAGAGAGGGTGAGATCACAAATAGTTGTAGCAAAGCAAACCAGCAGGAATTGATTTCAACTCAGAATATTAGACAGGGAGAGGGTAAATGTGAGTAGGGTTAGGGGGGTTGTGTGTGTGTGTATGTGTGTGTGTGTGTGTGTGTGTGTGTGTGTGTGTGTGTGTGTGTGTCCACTCCCATGTTTGAGTGTATTGATTTGAGTTTGTCTGATTTAGACACACGCTCTCTTCCTTTCAACACAGAAAGAGGAGAAACGGATGAAGCCTAAGTCAATGGCAGAATAGATTTCAAAGCCAGCTCTTTCCAAGAAAGCTTGAACAGAAGCTGACTAGCTAACTCAGGAATTCACAACACTCTATTTCAACCTTCCATTGGAATAGATTGGCAGACATGAGACTTGCAGAAGCAGAAGATAACAGGAACTGTGTATTAGGATTGGAGGTAGAGGAATCTGATCCTAGATCTGCGGTTAGGGGGCATTGCAGCCGAGAGAGTTCTGAAAACATCATATGAGAGTTTACAAATGTAGGATCTTAATTTGATCACCCTGTTGTGTGAGAAAGTTCCTACCCTGCAAGAAATACAAACGTGTAGGTTATTATGCTGTGATTGTCACGACTTCTGAAGTCGGCTCCTCTCCTTGTTCGGGCGGGTTCGGTGATCGACGTCACAGTCACTGCATGTTTTGTGCGGAATTGTTTCATGTTAAGTGGTGTTAGTATACGTGCTTTACGTTTGATTTATGTAGTGCTCTCGTTTTTGGAACTATAATAAAAGTGCGCCTGTTCACTACACTCTGCTCTCCTGCACCTGACTTCGTCTCCAATACACCATTGGCAGTGATTAAGATCTCAGATCTGTAGGATGACGTAAAGTGCCACCACATTGATTCCCTCTGCAAATCTTACCCTACAAGTTCTGGACTACTAATGGTTTTCTGTTCTAGCTGAAAATGAATTGTACCCGCCCAAGGTCTAAATTGAGTAGAGGGGAATAATTTTTAAAAAGCAGTTGAACTGGCTTACTGCCCACTGGGAATTTTTACACGCCATTTCAACCCCGTTGAATTCAGTTTCAACTTACTAAAATGTCAATAAAAATTTGAAATTGAAATGTTCTAAATGTTATGCTAGGACCAGGGTGACCAGTGACGTGACAGTAGCCTTCTACTCCGTTTGACTTAATCAGCCGTAGATATTTTTTTTAAGGAGAGTCACGAGGGGGAGGTGTGTGTCCGAGCGAGAGAGAGAGAAACAGAGAGAGCGAGAGAGAGAAAGAGCGAGAGAGAGAGAAAGAGAGAGGGGGTTAGAGAGGAAGAGAGAGAGAAAGAGCGTGAGAGAGAGAGAGAGAGACATACATAGAGACGTAGAGACAGAGAGACAGAGAGACAGAGACAGTGAGAGACAGAGACAGACACAGAGAGAGAGAGAGAGATAGAGAGAGAGAGAGAGAGAGAGAGAGAGAGGGGAGAAAGACAAAGACAGAGAGGGGGAGAGAGAATGGAAGAGAGAGATAAGAGAGAGGGGGTTAGAGAGGAAGAGAGAAAGAGCGAGAGAGAGAGAGAGAGAGAGAAGAGAAGACAGGCTATGTGCTCACTGCCCACAAAATGAGGTGGAAACTGAGCTGCACTTCCTAACCTCCTGCCCAATGTATGACCATATTAGAGAGACATATTTCCCTCAGATTACACAGATCCACAAAGAATTCGAAAACAAATCCAAATTTGAAAAACTCCCATATCTACTGGGTGAAATTCCACAGTGTGCCATCACAGCAGCAAGATTTGTGACCTGTTGCCACGAGAAAAGGGCAACCAGTGAAGAACACACACCATTGTAAATACAACCCATATTTATGCTTATTTATTTTATCTTGTGTCCTTTAACCATTTGTACATTGTTAAAACACTGTATATATATATATATAATATGACATTTGTAATGTCTTTACTGTTTTGAAACCTCTGTATGTGTAATGTTTACTGTTAATTTTTGTTGTTTTTCACTTTATATATTCACTTTGTATGTTGTCTACCTCACTTGCTTTGGCAATGTTAACACATGTTTCCCATGCCAATAAAGCCCTTGAATTGAATTGAATAGAATTGGAGAGAGAGAGAGAGAGAGAGAGAGAGAGAGAGAGAGAGAGAGAGAGAGAGAGAGAGAGAGAGAGAGAGAGAGAGAGAGAGAGAGAGAGAGAGAGAGAGAGAGAGAGAGAGAGAGAGAGAGAGAGAGAGAGAGAGAGAGAGAGAGAGAGAGAGAGAGAGAGAGAGAGAGAGAGAGAGAGAGAGAGAGAGAGAGAGAGAGAGAGAGAGAGAGAGAGAGAGAGAGAACAACAACGTAGGAGACAGAGAAAGTGCATGCATCAACAGCAACCTTGGGAAAATCCTTTGCATTATCATTAACACCAGACTCGCACGTTTCCTCAGACAAAACAATGTACTGGCTTTTTACCAAATTACTGTACGACAGACCACGTATTCACCTTGCACACCCTAATTGACGAATAAACAAACCAAAACAAAGGCATTGTCTTCTCTTGCTTTGTCGATTTCAAAAAAGCTTTTGGCCTGAGGGTCTGCTATACAAATTGATGGAAAGTGGTGTTGGAGGAAAAACTTACAAAAAACTAAACATACCTCAGCCTAAACATCAGTGCCACAGGTAACTTCCACAAAGCCGTGAACGATCTAAGAGACTAGGCAAGAAGGGCCTTCTACTCTATCAAAAGGAACATACAATTTGACATACCAATTAGGATCTGTCTAAAAATACCCATTGCCCTTCATGGTTGTGAGGTCTGGCGTCCGCTCACCAACCAAGAATTCACAAAATGGGACAAACACCAAATTGAAACCCTGCATGCAGAATTCTGCAAAAATATCCTCTGTGTACACAATAAAACACCAAATAATGCATGCAGAGCACAATTAGGCCGATACCCGCTAATTATCAACATCCAGAAAAGAGTTGATCAATTCTACAACCACCTAAAAGGAAGCTATTCCAAAACATTCCTTAACAAAGCCATCACCTACAGATGACTTGGAGAGGCAGGTAGCCTAGCAGTTAGAGTGCTGGGTCGGTAACCAGAAAGGTTGCTGGATCGAATCCCTGAGCTGACAAGGTAAATATCTGTTTTTCTGCCCTTGAACAAGGCAGTTAACCCACCGTTCCCCAGTAGGCTGACAATGTAAATAAGAATTTATTGTTAACTGACTTGCCTACTTAAATAAAACATTAATAAAAAAAATAAAAAAATCAAGGGCAACAGGCTCAGAATGGAAGATTCATCTCCAATACAAAGGAAAAGAAGATAGAGTTGAGCGAGGAGGAGCTGAGTTAGTCAACAGCAACATCGCCTTCTTTATTTGCCGGTTTGTGTGTGTGTGTGTGTGTGTGTGTGTGTGTGTGTTTGTGAGCATGCACGTGGTGTGTGTGTATGTGTAGTTTATTGCTTGTGTCTTCGATGCAGCAGATAGATCAGGTAGCGTGAGCTCATTAAATACTTAATGAAATAGGATTTAGACGCAAGCGCACACACTAGGCACTATGAAATCTCATTAATGTGTATTACTCTATTTGTGGGAGGATTTAGTTTTGAGAATATTATATTAAAAACGAATCTGGCTGCTTTCAGACAATTATTTGTCTTTATCCTGCACATTAGAACAGACCTCTTTCAAATTTAAACTCTGAGTCAATGTTTGGGGGCGGCAGGTAGCCTAGTGGTAAGAGTGTTGGGCCAGTAACCCAAAGGTTGTTGGACTGAATCCCTGAGCTGACAAGGTAAAAATATGTCGTTCTGCACCTGAACAAGGCATAACCCACTGTTCCTAGGACGCCATTGTAAATAAGAATTTGTCCATAACTGACCTGCCTAGTTAAAAAAGGTGTAAAAAAATGTGGGATCGTCTGATTATGATGGCATTAGTGACTATCCCATCACTATCTGATGAGAAATGCTGTGTGTGTGTGTGTGTGTGTGTGTGTGTGTGTGTGTGTGTGTGTGTGTGTGTGTGTGTGTGTGTGTGTGTGTGTGTGTGTGTCGCCAGGTCATCTGCCAGTTAATTCAGCTGTGGTCCTTCCAGCCCTATGGACTCCTGCTCTGTCACCACAAAGAGGTTATGTTTACTTAAGTACAGACTCTGACCATGTCATAACTACAACTGTGTGTGTGTGATATACCTCAACAATGGCTACAGCTGAACAGCGGCTATAGCTCAACAGTGGCTATAGGTGAACAGCAGCAATAGCTCAACAATGGCTATAGCTCAACAATAGCTATACCTCAACAACAGCTATAGCTCAACAATAGGTATAGCTAAACAAAAGCTATAGCTCAACAATGGCTATACCTCAACAACAGCTATAGCTCAACAATGGCTAAATCTCAACAATAGGTATAGCTCAATAATAGGTATAGCTCAACAATAGGTATATCGCAACAACAGCTATAGCTCAACAATAGGTATATCGCAACAACAGCTATAGCTCAACAATGGCTAAATCTCAACAAAAGGAATAGCTCAAGAATAGGTATGCTCAACAATAGGTATAACTCAACAATATCTATAGCTCAACAATGACTATAGCTCAACAATGGCTATAGCTCAACAATAGGTATAACTCAACAATATCTATAGCTCAACAATGACTATAGCTCAACAATGGCTATAGCTCAACAATGGCTATAGCTCAACAATGGCTATAGCTCAACAATGGCTATATCTCCACAATGGCTATAGTGCAACATTGACTATATCTCCACAATGGCTGTAGCTCAACAATGGCTATATCTCAACAATAGCTATATCTCAACAATAGGTATAACTCAACAATAGCTATATCTCAACAAAAGGTATAGCTCAACAATAGGTATAACTCAACAATATCTATAGCTCAACAATGACTATAGCTCAACAATGGCTATAGCTCAACAATGGCTATAGCTCAACAATGGCTATATCTCCACAATGGCTATAGTGCAACATTGACTATATCTCCACAATGGCTGTAGCTCAACAATGGCTATATCTCAACAATAGCTATATCTCAACAATAGGTATAACTCAACAATAGGTATAGCTCAACAATAGCTATAGCTCAACAATGACTATATTTTAACAATGGTTATAGCTCAACAATGGCTATATCCCCACAATGGCTATAGCTCAACAATGGCTATAGGTGAACAGTGGCTATAGTTTAACAAGCGCTATAGCTCAACAATGGCTATAGTCCAACAATGTCTATAGCTCAACAATAGCTATAGATCAACAATAGCTATAGCTCAAGAATAGGTATAGCACAACAACAGCTATAGCTCAACAATGGCTATAGCTCAACAATAGCTATAGCTCAACAATAGCTATAGCTCAACAATGGCTATAGGTGAACAGCGGCTATAGTTTAACAAGCGCTATAGCTCAACAATGGCTATAGTCCAACAATGTCTATAGCTCAACAATAGCTATAGATCAACAATAGCTATAGCTCAAGAATAGGTATAGCACAACAACAGCTATAGCTCAACAATGGCTATAGCTCAACAATAGCTATAGCTCAACAATAGCTATAGCTCAACAATGGGTAAAGCTCAACAATAGCTATAGCCCAACAATAGCTATAGCTCAACAATGGGTATAGCTCAACAATAGGTATAGCTCAACAATAGCTATAGCTTAACAATGAATATAGCTCAACAATGGCTTTAGCTCAACAATGGCTATTTTGCAACAATGACTACATCTCTACAATGGCTCTAGCTCAACAATGACTATATCTCAACAATAGCTATAGCTCAACAAAGGATGTAGCTCAACAATAGCTATATCTCAACAATAGTTATAGCTCAACAATGACTATATCTCCACAATAGCTATACCTCAACAATGACTATATCTCCACAATAGCTATATCTCAACAATGACTATATCTCAACAATAGCTATACCTCAACAATAGCTATATCTCAACAATAGCTATTGCTCTACAACAGCTATAGCCAGGAGCCCACTCAATACCACTATTTACCAATAGGCAGTTATACAACATAAACATTCTGAACTGTATGAGCACAAGTGTGTGTCTTCTTAAAATGTTGTATGAATATGAGTTTCTGTTTTTTTAAGGCTTGTATTGGAATGAAACATGATGTGTGTGTGTGGGTACGTACAGATGAAGTCGGAAGTTTACATACATCCTAGCCAAATACATTTCTACTCAGTTTTTCACAATTCCAGACGTTTAATCCCAGTAAAAATTCCCTGTCTTAGGTCAGTTAATAGGATCAGCACTTTATTTTAAGAATGTGAAATGTCAGAATAATAGCAGAGAGAATGATTTATTTCAGCTTTTATTTCTTTCACATTCCCAGTGGGTCAGAAGTTTACATACACTCAATTAGTATTTGGTAGCATTGCCTTTAAATTGTTTAACTTGGGTCAAACGTTTTGGAAAGCCTTCCACAAGCTTCCCACAATAAGTGGGGTGAATTTTGGCCCATTCCTCCTGACAGCTGGTGTAACTGAGTCAGGTTTGTAGGCCTTCTTGCTCGCACACGCTTTTTCAGTTCTTCCCAAAAATGTTCTATGGTATTGAGGTCAGGGCTTTCTGATGGCCATTATGGCCAAACAGTTCTGTTTTAGTTTCATCAGACCAGAGGACATTTCTCCAAAAAGTACGATCTTTGGCCCCATGTGCAGTTGCAAACCGTAGTCTGGCTTTTTTATGGCAGTTTTTGAGCAGTGGCTTCTTCCTAGCTGAGTGGCCTTTCAGGATATGTCGATATAGGACTCGTTTTATTGTGGATATTGACACTTTTGTACCTGTTTCCTCCAGCATCTTCACAAGGTCCTTTGCTGTTGTTCTGGGATTGATTTTCACTTTCCGCACCAAAGCACATTCATCTCTAGGAGACAGAACACATCTCCTTCCTGAGCGGTATGACGGCTGCACGGTCCAATGGTATTTATACTTGCGTACTATTGTTTGTACAGATGAACGTGGTACCTTCAGGCGTTTAGAAATTGTTCCCAAGGATGAACCAGACTTGTGGAGGTCTACAGTTTTTTTCTTGGCTGATTTCTTTTGATTTTCCCATGATTTCAAGCAAAGAGGCACTGAGTTTGAAGGTAGGCCTTGAAATACATCCACAGGTAAACCTCAAATTTACTCAACTGATGTCACAAAGTAGATGTCCTAACCAACTTGCCAAAACTATAGTTTGTTAACTTCTTGATGACACGTCCGGATGATATGCATGCCCAAATTCAATTGCCTGCTACTCATGCCCAGAAGATAAGATATGCATATGATTAGTTGATTTGGATAGAAAACACTCTGAAGTTTCTAAAAATGTTCGAATCATGTCTGTGAGTATAACAGAACCCATGTAGCAGGCGAAAACCCAAGGAATAACCATTCAGATTTTTTTGAGGTCACTCTCTTTTCAATGGTTTTTCATTGGGAATCCAGATATCTAAGGGACCTTCTTGCAAGGTCTACCACTTCCACTTGATGTCACCAGTCATTAGAAATTGGTTGAGGTTTTTCCTTTGTGTAATGAAGAAGTAGCCCTGTTCAAAACGAGGGTCACTTCAAGTGTGCTATTTGTTAGAGGCGCGTGACCAGAAAGGTAGCATCAGTTTGTTTTCTTCCTGTATTGAACACAGATCATCTAGTCTTCAAATGTATCGATTATTTACGCAAAAAAATACCTAAAGTTGTATTACAAAATTAGTTTGAAATGTTTTGGCAATGTTTACAGGTAACCTTTGAGATATTTTGAGATATTTTGTAGTCAAGTTGGAACCGTTTTGTCTGGATCAAACGTGCCAAATAAATGGACATTTTGGATATATATCGACGGAATTAATCGAACAAAGGGACCAGTTGTGATGTTTATGGGACATATTGGAGTCATATTGGAGCTTGTCAAAGGTAAGGCATGATTTATATTTTTATTCCTGCGTTTTGTGTCGCGCCTGCAGGGTTGAAATATGCTTTTCTCTCTTTGTTTACGGAGGTGCTATCCTCAGATAATAACATCGTTTGCTTTCGTCTAAAAGCCTTTTTGAAATCTGACATGTTGGCTGGATTCACAACACGTGCAGCTTTAATATTGTGTCTTACATGTGTGATTTCATGAAAGTTTGATTTTTGTAGCATTTTCCCTGGCTTTTGGCCAGCTGGGACGCTAGCGTCCCACATATCCCACAGAGGTTAACAAGAAAATTGTGGAGTGGCGGAAAAACTAGTTTTAATGACTCCAACCTAAGTGTATGTTAACCTCCGACTTCAACTGTACCTACGTGTGTGTGCCTGTGTACCCGAGAGCAGCTGCAGGGGTGAGTTGCAGCGGCTTCACTCCACAACAATAAAAGGAAAGGAGGCCTTTTCAAATGTCACCAAGAGAATTATCATCTGCGCAAGACTAATGTCACCCTAATCCCTTGGGAGGGAGGGAGGGAGGGAGGGAGGGAGGGAGGGAGGGAGGGAGGGGAGAGAGTAGAGAGAGAGAGAGAGAGAGAGAGCAGTGGCAGTGAGAGCAGAGATGGAGAGAGAGGTGAATGAAAGAGAACAGTAAGAACAGAGATATGGTCCATCTCTACAAGGCAGCAGTCCCCACCTTTACCAGGACTCTGAAGGATATCATGCTCAACCACAGCCCCTGCACCTCACATTTGAGCAACAGAGAAACAGACACCCTGCTCAGACTTACGAGACACCCTCCCAGAACTGGGAGACCCCCCCTAAAGGACCCGCACCAAGAGGATCCACACCAAGAGGACCTACACCAAGACCACAGAACCACCACCCACATCCCCAACCCAACCAGTCGACCCCTACCCAAACAAACCCTACCACCACTTATAAAGGTCCACCCATATCAGTCTTATGCCCCTTCTGCCCCTGCAGCAAGGACCTCTACATGACAGCCACACATATGCCCAGGCTGTGAGCAGAGCATCAGGCACAACCCCCGCCCAAGCCCCATCCTGCGACCTAAGAGGTATGTATCAGATACTCAACATGCTCTGCTTACACCTACTGTAATGGTCTGAGCCCTAACCACTCAAAAACAACACTAGACACTATGGTAAACAAAGCTTTTACTGTGTCATTCTGGAATATACAAGGTCTGCCTTTGGCCTAAAGAGCAGGAACCCGGACTTCATCAAAGAAATTGAAAATACAGATGTTGTCATCCTACAAGAAACATGGTATAGAGGAGACGGACCCACTGGTTGCCCTCTAAGTTACAGAGAGCTGGTAGTCCCATCCACCAAACTACCAGGTGTGAAACAGGGAAGACACTCAGGGGTATGCTAATTTGCGATAGAGCAGACCTAACCAACTCCATTAATTATTAAAAACAGGAACACTTTACATCTGGCTAGAAATGTATAAGGAAATGATCTCAACAGAGAAAAACGTCCTCATGTGTGCTACCTATATCCCCCCAATAGAATCCCCACGCTTTAACGATAACACATTCACCTTTGTTGAGGGGGAGATCAACAATTTCCAGGCCCAGGGACATGTACTAGTCTGTGGCGATCTAAGTTCCAGAACTAGACAAGAACCTGACACCCACAGCACACAGGGGGACAAACATCAACCTGGAGGTGACAGCATTCCCTCCCAAATATGCCCCCCTAGACACAGCTATGACAAAACAACCAACAAAAAACGGGTCACAACTCCTGCAGCTCTGTCGTGGGATGGGTCTGTACATCGTCAATGGCAGGCTTCGTGGAGACTCCTATGGTAGGCACACCTACAGCAAATGCCTGGGCAGTAGTACTGTAGATTACTTTATCACTGACTCACAATCAGCCCACTGACACCCCTATCAGATCACAGCAAAATCAAACTCTACTTGAAGAGAGCCATACTCAGTCATGAGGCATCAAAGCAAAAGGAACTGAATAATATTAAGAACTACTATAGATGGAAGGAACGTTTTGTAGATAACTACAAAAAAACAATTAGGCAACAACAAATTCAAAGCCTTCTAAACAACTTCCTGGACAAAACTTTTCAATGTGTTAGTGCTGGTGTAAACCTGGCAGTAGAACACCTAAACAGTATATTTGAACTTTCATCTTCCTTGTCAAATCAAAAATATTCAAGCAGACAAGCTAAGAAAATTAACAACAATGGCAAATGGTTTGATGAAGAATGCAGAACCCTAAGAAAGGAATTGAATAACCTGTCCAACCAAAAACATAGAGACACAGAAAACCTGAGCACACGCCTTCACTATGGGGAATCACTTAAACATTACAGAAATACACTATGGAAAAAGAAGGAACAGCACGTCAGATATCAGATCAATGTAAATGAAGAATCCACAGACTCAAACCACTTCTGGGAAAATGGGAAAACCCTAAGCAACAACAACACGAAGAGTTATCTATCCAAAATGGAGATGTATGGATAAACCACTTCTCCAATCTTTTTGTCTCTATAACAAAGAATAAACACAAACACAAACAGAGCCCCAGGACAGCAACACAATTAGACCAAACCAAATCATGAGAAAACTAAAATATAATTACTTGACAAATTGGAAAGAATTAACACAACTACAGAGCAAACTAGAATGCAATTTGGCCATAAACAGTGAGTACACAGTGCCATATGTTTCCCATGACAAAAAAGCAATTTGAATTGAATTGAGAGAGGTGAGAGAAAGAGAACAGTGTGAACAGAGAGAGGTGAGAGAAAGAGAACAGTGAGAAGAGAGAGAGGTGAGAGAAAGAGAACAGTGAGAACAGAGAGAGGTGAGAGAAAGAGAACAGTGAGAAGAGAGAGAGGTGAGAGAAAGAGAACAGTGAGAAGAGAGAGATGGACAGAGAGGTCAGAGAAAGAGAACAGTGTGAACAGAGAGGTGGAGAGAGAGGTGAGAGAAAGAGAACAGTGAGAAGAGAGAGATGGAGAGAGAGGTGAGAGAAAGAGAACAGTGAGAACAGAGACATGGAGAGAGAGGTCAGAGACAGAGAACAGTGAGAACAGAGAGAAGGAGAGAGGTGAGAGAAAGAGAACAGTGAGAAGAGAGAGGTGGAGAGAGAGGTAAGAGAAAGAGAACGGTGTGAACAGAGAGAGGTGAGAGAAAGAGAACAGTGAGAAGAGAGAGATGGAGAGAGGTGAGAGAAAGAGAACAGTGAGAAGAGAGAGATGGAGAGAGAGGTGAGAGAAAGAGAACAGTGAGAACAGAGACATGGAGAGAGAGGTCAGAGACAGAGAACAGTGAGAACAGAGAGAAGGAGAGAGGTGAGAGAAAGAGAACAGTGAGAAGAGAGAGGTGGAGAGAGAGGTAAGAGAAAGAGAACGGTGTGAACAGAGAGAGGTGAGAGAAAGAGAACAGTGAGAAGAGAGAGATGGAGAGAGGTGAGAGAAAGAGAACAGTGAGAAGAGAGAGATGGAGAGAGGTGAGAGAAAGAGAACAGTGAGAAGAGAGAGATGGAGAGAGAGGTGAGAGAAAGAGAACAGTGAGAACAGAGACATGGAGAGAGAGGTCAGAGACAGAGAACAGTGAGAACAGAGAGAAGGAGAGAGGTGAGAGAAAGAGAACAGTGAGAAGAGAGAGATGGACAGAGAGGTGAGAGAAAGAGAACAGTGAGAACAGAGAGATGTAGAGAGAGGTAAGAGAAAGAGAACGGTGTTAGCAGAGAGAGGTGAGAGAAAGAGAACAGTGTTAGCAGAGAGAGGTGAGAGAAAGAGAACGGTGTTAGCAGAGAGAGGTAAGAGAAAGAGAACGGTGTTAGCAGAGAGAGGTGAGAGAAAGAGAACAGTGTTAGCAGAGAGAGGTAAGAGAAAGAGAACGGTGTTAGCAGAGAGAGGTGAGAGAAAGAGAACAGTGTTAGCAGAGAGAGGTAAGAGAAAGAGAACGGTGTTAGCAGAGAGAGGTAAGAGAAAGGTCAGAGAAAGAGAACAGTGAGAAGACTGAGACGGAGAGAGAGGTGAGAGAAAGAGAACAGTGAGAAGACTGAGACGGAGAGAGAGGTGAGAGAAAGAGAACAGTGAGAAGAGAGAGATGGACAGAGAGGTGAGAGAAAGAGAACAGTGTGAACAGAGAGATGGAGAGAGGTAAGAGAAAGAGAACGGTGTTAGCAGAGAGAGGTGAGAGAAAGAGAACAGTGTGAACAGAGAGAGGTGAGAGAAAGAGAACAGTGTGAACAGAGAGAGGTGAGAGAAAGAGAACAGTGAGAACAGAGAGAGGTGAGAGAAAGAGAACAGTGAGAACAGAGACATGGAGAGAGAGGTCAGAGACAGAGAACAGTGAGAACAGAGAGAAGGAGAGAGGTGAGAGAAAGAGAACAGTGAGAAGAGAGAGATGGACAGAGAGGTGAGAGAAAGAGAACAGTGAGAACAGAGAGATGTAGAGAGAGGTAAGAGAAAGAGAACGGTGTTAGCAGAGAGAGGTGAGAGAAAGAGAACAGTGTTAGCAGAGAGAGGTGAGAGAAAGAGAACGGTGTTAGCAGAGAGAGGTAAGTGAAAGAGAACGGTGTTAGCAGAGAGAGGTGAGAGAAAGAGAACCGTGTTAGCAGAGAGAGGTAAGAGAAAGAGAACGGTGTTAGCAGAGAGAGGTGAGAGAAAGAGAACAGTGTTAGCAGAGAGAGGTAAGAGAAAGAGAACGGTGTTAGCAGAGAGAGGTAAGAGAAAGGTCAGAGAAAGAGAACAGTGAGAAGACTGAGACGGAGAGAGAGGTGAGAGAAAGAGAACAGTGAGAAGACTGAGACGGAGAGAGAGGTGAGAGAAAGAGAACAGTGAGAAGAGAGAGATGGACAGAGAGGTGAGAGAAAGAGAACAGTGTGAACAGAGAGATGGAGAGAGGTAAGAGAAAGAGAACAGTGTTAGCAGAGAGAGGTGAGAGAAAGAGAACAGTGTGAACAGAGAGAGGTGAGAGAAAGAGAACAGTGTGAACAGAGAGAGGTGAGAGAAAGAGAACAGTGAGAACAGAGAGAGGTGAGAGAAAGAGAACAGTGAGAAGAGAGAGATGGGGAGAGAAAGAGAACAGTGAGAAGAGAGAGATGGGGAGAGAGGTGAGAGAAAGAGAACAGTGTGAACAGGGAGAGGTGAGAGAAAGAGAACAGTGTGAACAGAGAGAGGTGAGAGAAAGAGAACAGTGTGAACAGAGAGAGGTGAGAGAAAGAGAACAGTGAGAACAGAGAGAGGTGAGAGAAAGAGAACAGTGAGAAGAGAGAGATGGGGAGAGAAAGAGAACAGTGAGAAGAGAGAGATGGGGAGAGAGGTGAGAGAAAGAGAACAGTGTGAACAGGGAGAGGTGAGAGAAAGAGAACAGTGTGAACAGAGAGAGGTGAGAGAAAGAGAACAGTGTGAACAGAGAGAGGTGAGAGAAAGAGAACAGTGAGAACAGAGAGAGGTGAGAGAAAGAGAACAGTGAGAAGAGAGAGATGGGGAGAGAAAGAGAACAGTGAGAAGAGAGAGATGGGGAGAGAGGTGAGAGAAAGAGAACAGTGAGAAGAGAGAGGTGGAGAGAGAGGTAAGAGAAAGAGAACGGTGTGAACAGAGAGAGGTGAGAGAAAGACAACAGTGTGAACAGAGAGATGGAGAGAGAGGTGAGAGAAAGAGAACAGTGAGAAGAGAGAGATGGAGAGAGGTGAGAGAAAGAGAACAGTGAGAAGAGAGAGATGGAGAGAGAGGTGAGAGAAAGAGAACAGTGAGAACAGAGACATGGAGAGAGAGGTCAGAGACAGAGAACAGTGAGAACAGAGAGAAGGAGAGAGGTGAGAGAAAGAGAACAGTGAGAAGAGAGAGGTGGAGAGAGAGGTGAGAGAAAGAGAACAGTGAGAAGAGAGAGATGGAGAGAGAGGTGAGAGAAAGAGAACAGTGAGAAGAGAGAGATGGAGAGAGAGGTCAGAGACAGAGAACAGTGAAAACAGAGAGATGGAGAGAGAGAGGTGAATATATATCTGCAGTGGCTATAGCTCAACAGTGTCTATAGCTCAACAGTGGCTATATCTCAACATGTATATAGCTCAACAATAGCTATAGCTCAACAATGACTATATATCAACAATGGTTTTTATCGCTCAAGAATAGCTATAGCTCAACAATAGCTATAGCTCAACAATGGCTATAGCTCAACAATGACTATATCTCAACAATGGGTAAAGCTCAACAAAAGCTATATCTCAACAATGGGTAAAGCTCAACAATAGCTATAGCTCAACAACGGCTATAGCTCTACAGTAGCTATAGCTCTACAGTAACTATAGCTCAACAATGGCTATAGCTCAACAATAGCTATAGCCAGGAGCCAACTCTATACCACTCATTACTAAAAAGCAGTTATACAACATAAATATTCAGAACTGTTTGTGGGTTTTCAGACTCCCAACACAATTGAAGATTGGTTCTGACCGGGGAACAATGCATAGGAAACAGAACACTTTTCAGACCCAGAGCTACATAGCAGGCATCTATTATTTCTCTTGGCACGTACACAGTGTCTAGTACATTCTGAATCCCGTTATCTCCATGCACGTACACAGGCACCCATCTCACTTCAATTAGAGAAACAAATATGTATTTATTCCACATAATGAGGGGAATTAATTGAATTGAGTATCACGAAAATGGCCTGATTTGATTATGCCATAGAAAGAACAACCTAATTAATGAGGAATTGCTCTCTTTTTTACGCATCGCTAATGGAGTCTCTGGATACATGTAGTGTCATGTCAACCAGAGAGGAAACAATATTATCCAGACACACTTGCACAGAGACAAACACACACACACACACACACACACACACACACACACACACACACACACACACACACACACACACACACACACACACAGAGACAAACAAACACACACACACACACACACACTTGCACAGAGACAAACAAACACACACACTTGCACAGAGACACTTGCACAGAGACAAACAAACACACACACACACACACACACACACTCACACTTGCGTGCCTGCTAATCAATCATAAATCACGCTATTACAGTCTACGAATAAAATTATCTGACAATGCCTTCCATCTTTATACCTGCAACGCAAAGCCAGCCAATCAAAACAACTTCCCATTCAAAAATCCTTCCAATAAGAAAGCCACCCACCAATCAGAAATCTACCAATAGCCAAGGGCATCACAATAACCAAAAGCATCTCAATAAAATTCCATCTCATTATGCAATCACCCAAAACATAATTATAAACAAGCATGAACTATTTTATGTAGCATGGGCCCCAGCGTATATTATTATTATGATTCCTTTATGAGAAGTGGATAGGGTTATTGTTATTCACAGTCACACATGGCCACATTTAACTGTACCCATGAAATCAACTCATCAGAAAAAAAGAATGGAGAGAGAGCGATGAAGAGAGAAAGAGAGAGAGAGACAGAGAGAGGAAAAGAGAGAGATAAAGAGAAAGATGGAGACAGAGAGAGGAAAAGAGAGAGATAAAGAGAAAGATGGAGACAGAGAAAGATAAAGAAAAGAGCGAGAAGAGGTTAAAAGAGAGAGAAAGAGAAAAAGAGAGAGAGAGAGATGGAGAGAGAAAAAGAGAGAGAGAGAGATGGAGAGAGAAAAAGAGAGAGAGAGAGATGGAGAGAAAAAGAGAGAGAGAGAGATGGAGAGAGAAAAAGAGAGAGAGAGAGATGGAGAGAGAAAAAGAGAGAGAGAGAGATGGAGAGAGAAAAAGAGAGAGAGAGAGAGATGGAGAGAGAAAAAGAGAGAGAGAGAGATGGAGAGAGAAAAGAGAGAGAGAGAGAGATGGAGAGAGAAAAAGAGAGAGAGAGAGATGGAGAGAGAAAAAGAGAGAGAGAGAGATGGAGAGAGAAAAAGAGAGAGAGAGAGATGGAGAGAGAAAGAGAGAGAGAGAGAGAGAGATGGAGAGAGAAAAAGAGAGAGAGAGAGATGGAGAGAGAAAGAGAGAGAGAGAGAGATGGAGAGAGAAAGAGAGAGAGAGAGATGGAGAGAGAAAGAGAGAGAGAGAGAGATGGAGAGAGAAAGAGAGAGAGAGAGATGGAGAGAGAAAGAGAGAGAGAGAGAGATGGAGAGAGAAAGAGAGAGAGAGAGATGGAGAGAGAAAGAGAGAGAGAGAGAGATGGAGAGAGAAAAAAAGAGAGAGAGAGATGGAGAGAGAAAGAGAGAGAGAGAGAGATGGAGAGAGAAAGAGAGAGAGAGAGATGGAGAGAGAAAGAGAGAGAGAGAGATGGAGAGAGAAAGAGAGAGAGAGAGATGGAGAGAGAAAAAGAGAGAGAGAGAGATGGAGAGAGAAAAAGAGAGAGAGAGAGATGGAGAGAAAAAGAGAGAGAGAGAGAGATGGAGAGAGAAAAAGAGAGAGAGAGAGAGGGAGAGAGAAAAAGAGAGAGAGAGAGATGGAGAGAGAAAAAGAGAGAGAGAGAGATGGAGAGAGAAAGAGAGAGAGAGAGATGGAGAGAGAAAGAGAGAGAGAGAGATGGAGAGAGAAAAAGAGAGAGAGAGAGATGGAGAGAGAAAGAGAGAGAGAGAGAGATGGAGAGAGAAAGAGAGAGAGAGAGATGGAGAGAGAAAAAGAGAGAGAGAGAGAGAGATGGAGAGAGAAAAAGAGAGAGAGAGAGATGGAGAGAGAAAGAGAGAGAGAGAGATGGAGAGAGAAAGAGAGAGAGAGAGAGAGAGATGGAGAGAGAAAGAGAGAGAGAGAGATGGAGAGAGAAAGAGAGAGAGAGAGAGATGGAGAGAGAAAAAGAGAGAGAGAGAGATGGAGAGAGAAAAAGAGAGAGAGAGAGAGATGGAGAGAGAAAAAGAGAGAGAGAGAGATGGAGAGAGAAAGAGAGAGAGAGAGAGATGGAGAGAGAAAAAGAGAGAGAGAGAGATGGAGAGAGAAAGAGAGAGAGAGAGAGATGGAGAGAGAAAGAGAGAGAGAGAGATGGAGAGAGAAAGAGAGAGAGAGAGAGATGGAGAGAGAAAAAGAGAGAGAGAGAGATGGAGAGAGAAAGAGAGAGAGAGAGATGGAGAGAGAAAGAGAGAGAGAGAGATGGAGAGAGAAAGAGAGAGAGAGAGATGGAGAGAAAAAGAGAGAGAGAGAGAGATGGAGAGAGAAAGAGAGAGAGAGAGATGGAGAGAGAAAGAGAGAGAGAGAGATGGAGAGAGAAAGAGAGAGAGAGAGAGATGGAGAGAGAAAGAGAGAGAGAGAGATGGAGAGAGAAAGAGAGAGAGAGAGAGAGATGGAGAGAGAAAGAGAGAGAGAGAGATGGAGAGAGAAAGAGAGAGAGAGAGAGATGGAGAGAGAAAGAGAGAGAGAGAGATGGAGAGAGAAAGAGAGAGAGAGAGAGATGGAGAGAGAAAGAGAGAGAGAGAGAGATGGAGAGAGAAAAAGAGAGAGAGAGAGATGGAGAGAGAAAAAGAGAGAGAGAGAGAGAGAGATGGAGAGAGAAAAAGAGAGAGAGAGAGATGGAGAGAGAAAGAGAGAGAGAGAGAGATGGAGAGAGAAAAAGAGAGAGAGAGAGATGGAGAGAGAAAGAGAGAGAGAGAGAGATGGAGAGAGAAAAAGAGAGAGAGAGAGATGGAGAGAGAAAAAGAGAGAGAGAGAGATGGAGAGAGAAAGAGAGAGAGAGAGATGGAGAGAGAAAGAGAGAGAGAGAGAGATGGAGAGAGAAAGAGAGAGAGAGAGATGGAGAGAGAAAGAGAGAGAGAGAGAGATGGAGAGAGAAAGAGAGAGAGAGAGATGGAGAGAGAAAGAGAGAGAGAGAGATGGAGAGAGAAAGAGAGAGAGAGAGATGGAGAGAGAAAAAGAGAGAGAGAGAGATGGAGAGAGAAAGAGAGAGAGAGAGATGGAGAGAAAAAGAGAGAGAGAGAGAGATGGAGAGAGAAAAAGAGAGAGAGAGAGATGGAGAGAGAAAAAGAGAGAGAGAGAGATGGAGAGAGAAAAAGAGAGAGAGAGAGAGATGGAGAGAGAAAGAGAGAGAGAGAGATGGAGAGAGAAAGAGAGAGAGAGAGAGATGGAGAGAGAAAGAGAGAGAGAGAGATGGAGAGAGAAAGAGAGAGAGAGAGAGATGGAGAGAGAAAGAGAGAGAGAGAGATGGAGAGAGAAAGAGAGAGAGAGAGAGATGGAGAGAGAAAGAGAGAGAGAGAGAGATGGAGAGAGAAAGAGAGAGAGAGAGATGGAGAGAGAAAGAGAGAGAGAGAGAGAGAGATGGAGAGAGAAAGAGAGAGAGAGAGAGATGGAGAGAGAAAAAGAGAGAGAGAGAGATGGAGAGAGAAAGAGAGAGAGAGAGATGGAGAGAGAAAGAGAGAGAGAGAGATGGAGAGAGAAAGAGAGAGAGAGAGAGATGGAGAGAGAAAGAGAGAGAGAGAGATGGAGAGAGAAAGAGAGAGAGAGAGAGATGGAGAGAGAAAGAGAGAGAGAGAGAGAGATGGAGAGAGAAAGAGAGAGAGAGAGAGATGGAGAGAGAAAAAGAGAGAAAGAGAGAGAGAGACAGAGAGAGGAAAAGAGAGAGAGAGAGATGGAGAGAGAAAGAGAGAGAGAGAGAGATGGAGAGAGAAAGAGAGAGAGAGAGAGATGGAGAGAGAAAAAAAGAGAGAGAGAGATGGAGAGAGAAAAAGAGAGAGAGAGAGATGGAGAGAGAAAAAGAGAGAGAGAGAGATGGAGAGAGAAAAAGAGAGAGAGAGAGAGATGGAGAGAGAAAGAGAGAGAGAGAGATGGAGAGAGAAAGAGAGAGAGAGAGAGATGGAGAGAGAAAAAGAGAGAGAGAGAGATGGAGAGAGAAAGAGAGAGAGAGAGAGATGGAGAGAGAAAAAGAGAGAAAGAGAGAGAGAGACAGAGAGAGGAAAAGAGAGAGAGAGAGATGGAGAGAGAAAGAGAGAGAGAGAGAGATGGAGAGAGAAAAAGAGAGAGAGAGAGAGATGGAGAGAGAAAAAAAGAAAGAGATGGAAAGAGAAAGAGAGAGAAAGAGAGAAAAAGAGAGATATGAGAGAGAGAAAAAGAAAGTGAGAAAGGCCTCTGAAGATTTCCCAGTGTGGAGATTGATAATATATATATATATATATATATACTGTATATTTTTTAAACTTTTATTTAACTAGGCAAGTCAGATGAGAGTAATTTCTTATTTACAATGATGGCCTACCCTGGCCAAACTCGTACGACGTTGGGTCAATTGTGTGCCGCCCTATGGGACTCCCAATCACGGCCGGTTGTGATGAAGTCCAGATTTGAACCAAGGACTCTAATGAGCCTCTTGCACTGAGATGCAGTGATGTAGACCACTGCACCACTCAGAATCCCCAATATAATTTGTTGTGAAGTTTATTTGTTGTGAAGTCTGTCTTTTCTAATAGTTTTGTAGAGAGACACACTGTATGGATAGAACACATCGAAAATAGTTACAGCCAGCAATACATTACAGTGTGTCTGTATCAACTCAGCTGTAAAGTGAAGATCAGATGTCTGCTGAAAGGCTCACAGAAGCAATTTCACACAGGTCACACATGGTACAATACATGTAGGTCAGAGATAGTGCACGTGCCTAGAACACTTAGAAAATAACACTAAAGCTGCACACTGTCTCTGATGCAATCAATTTAATCGATTCCAACATTTTGGAAGTTATGCTGCCTTTATCAAGGTTTCATGTGCATTTTCCCCTGTCCGGAGCACCTTGATCCGTCCCCCTAAACCCAGCCCATATCCCCTAACCCCTGTAGAGACCCTCTAGTTCTTCTATTCTAGGGGTGTAATCCACTCCACCCATCAATAGGAACAGAGTAGCTAGCAGCAATGTCAGAAGATACCCTGCTATTATAATCAGCTACCCATGTACTTTCCACACTCTGACATACAAATCTATACAATTCACATCCTATTATACACAGTGGTGGAAAAAGTACCCAATTGTCATACTTGAGTAAAAGTAAAGATACCTTCATAGAAAATGACTCAAGTAAAAGTGAAATTCACCCAGTATTTAAGATCAAAAGTAAATGTAATTGCTAAATTATACTTAAGTATCAAAAGAAAAAGTAAAAGTACAAATTATTTCAAATTCTTTATATTAACCAAACCAGACCATTTTCTAGTTTTTTTTAATTTCCGGATAGCCAGGGACACAGTTCAACACTCAGGCAAAATTTACAAACAAAGCATTTGTGTTTAGTGAGTCTGCCAGAGGCCGTAGGGATGACCAGGAATGTTCTCTTGATAAGTTTGTGATTTAGAAGATTTACCTGTCCTTCTAAGCATTGAAAATGTAACGAGTACTTTTGGGTGTCAGGGAAAAAATATGGATAAAAAAAAAAGTAGTAGTCCAAAAATAGAAATAGTAAAGTACAGATACCCCAAAAACTACTTAATTAGTACTTTCAAGTATTTTTACTTAAGTACTTACACTACTGATTGTATACAGTCCGATACATCGATAGCAAACATTGCCATGGGTAAATATCCAGTTAACCTCTCCTCTATCTATCACTACAAGTGACCCTATAAAGGTTTCCTCACTCTCCTTTCTTTTTACACTCTCCTTTTTAATCTCCTTCTCTTTATTCTATTCAAAGCCCTACCCTCCCTCTCTCTTCTCCCCTCTCTTTTTCAGATTCAATTCAAAGGGCTTTATTGGCATGGAAAACATATGTTTAGGTTACCAAAGCAATTGAAATAGATAATATACAAAAGTGAAATAAACAATAAAAAATGTATAGTAAAGAGAAAACTCACAAAAGTTCCAGAAGAATAAAGATATTTAAAATGTCATATTATGTCTATATATAGTGCTATAAAGATGTGCAAATAGTTAAAGTACAAAAGGGAAAATAAATAACCAATATGCATTTACAATGGTTTTTGTTCTTCACTGGTTGCCCTTTTCGTGTGGCAACAGGTCACAAATCTTGCTGCTGTGATGCACACTGTGGTATTTCACCCAGTAGATATAGGAGTTTATCAAAATTGGTTTTGTTTTCTAATTCTTTGTGGATCTGTGTAATCTGAGGGAAATATGTCTCTAATTTGGTCATACATTTGGCAGGAGGTTAGGAAGTGCAGCTCAGTTTCCACCTCATTTTGTGGGCAGTGTGCACATATCCTGTCTTCTCTTGAGAGCCAGGTCTGCCTACGGCGGCCTTTCTCAAAAGCAAGGCTGTACTCACTGAGTCTGTACATAGTCAAATATTTCCTTAAGTTTGGGTCAGTCACAGTGGTCAGGTATTCTGCCACTGTTTATTCTCTGTTTAGGGCAAAATAGCTTCTAGTTTGCTCTGATCTAAGACACACCGGCGCCGACAGAGATGGCAGCCTCGCTTCGCGTTCCTAGGAAACTATGCAGTTTTTTGTTTTTTTACGTGTTATTTCTTACATTAGTACCCCAGGTCATCTTAGGTTTCATTACATACAGTCGAGAAGAACTACTGAATATAAGATCAGCATCAACTCACCATCAGTACGACCAAGAATATGTTTTTCGCGACGCGGATCCTGTGTTCTGCCTTACAAACAGGACAACGGAGTGGATCCTATGCAGCGACCCAAAAAAACGACTCCGAAAGAGAGGGAAACGAGGCGGTCTTCTGGTCAGACTCCGGAGACGGGCACAGCGCGCACCACTCCCTAGCATTCTTCTTGCCAATGTCCAGTCTCTTGACAACAAGGTTGATGAAATCCGAGCAAGGGTAGCATTCCAGAGGGACATCAGAGACTGTAACGTTCTTTGCTTCACGGAAACGTGGCTTACTGGAGAGACGCAATCCGAAGCGGTGCAGCCAACAGGTTTCTCCACGCATCGCGCAGACAGGAAAAAACATCTTTCTGGTAAAAAGAGGGGCGGGGGCGTATGCCTTATGACTAACGTGACATGGTGCGATGAAAGAAACATACAGGAACTCAAATCCTTCTGTTCACCTGATTTAGAATTCCTCACAATCAAATGTAGACCGCATTATCTACCAAGAGAATTCTCTTCGATTATAATCACAGCCGTATATATCCCCCCCCAAGCAGACACATCGATGGCTCTGAACGAACTTTATTTAACTCTCTGCAAACTGGAAACAATTTATCCGGAGGCTGCATTCATTGTAGCTGGGGATTTTAACAAGGCTAATCTGAAAACAAGACTCCCCAAATTTTATCAGCATATCGATTGCGCAACCAGGGGAGGAAAGACCTTGGACCATTGTTACTCTAACTTCCGCGACGCATATAAGGCCCTGCCCCGCCCCCCTTTCGGAAAAGCTGACCACGACTCCATTTTGTTGATCCCTGCCTACAGACAGAAACTAAAACAAGAGGCTCCCACGCTGAGGTCTGTCCAACGCTGGTCCGACCAAGCTGACTCCACACTCCAAGACTGCTTCCATCACGTGGACTGGGAGATGTTTCGTATTGCGTCAGATAACAACATTGACGAATACGCTGATTCGGTGTGCGAGTTCATTAGAACGTGCGTTGAAGATGTCGTTCCCATAGCAACGATTAAAATATTCCCTAACCAGAAACCGTGGATTGATGGCAGCATTCGTGTGAAACTGAAAGCGCGAACCACTGCTTTTAATCAGGGCAAGGTGTCTGGTAACATGACCGAATACAAACAGTGCAGCTATTCCCTCCGCAAGGCTATCAAACAAGCTAAGCGCCAGTACAGAGACAAAGTAGAATCTCAATTCAACGGCTCAGACACAAGAGGCATGTGGCAGGGTCTACAGTCAATCACGGACTACAGGAAGAAACCCAGCCCAGTCACGGACCAGGATGTCTTGCTCCCAGGCAGACTAAATAACTTTTTTGCCCGCTTTGAGGACAATACAGTGCCACTGACACGGCCTGCAACGAAAACATGCGGTCTCTCCTTCACTGCAGCCGAGATGAGTAAGACATTTAAACGTGTTAACCCTCGCAAGGCTGCAGGCCCAGATGGCATCCCCAGCCGCGCCCTCAGAGCATGCGCAGACCAGCTGGCCGGTGTGTTTACGGACATATTCAATCAATCCCTATACCAGTCTGCTGTTCCCACATGCTTCAAGAGGGCCACCATTGTTCCTGTTCCCAAGAAAGCTAAGGTAACTGAGCTAAATGACTACAGCCCCGTAGCACTCACATCCGTCATCATGAAGTGCTTTGAGAGACTAGTCAAGGACCATATCACCTCCACCCTACCTGACACCCTAGACCCACTCCAATTTGCTTACCGCCCAAATAGGTCCACAGACGATGCAATCTCAACCACACTGCACACTGCCCTAACCCATCTGGACAAGAGGAATACCTATGTGAGAATGCTGTTCATCGACTACAGCTCGGCATTCAACACCATAGTACCCTCCAAGCTCGTCATCAAGCTCGAGACCCTGGGTCTCGACCCCGCCCTGTGCAACTGGGTACTGGACTTCCTGACGGGCCGCCCCCAGGTGGTGAGGGTAGGCAACAACATCTCCTCCCCGCTGATCCTCAACACTGGGGCCCCACAAGGTTGCGTTCTGAGCCCTCTCCTGTACTCCCTGTTCACCCACGACTGCGTGGCCACGCACGCCTCCAACTCAATCATCAAGTTTGCGGACGACACAACAGTGGTAGGCTTGATTACCAACAACGATGAGACGGCCTACAGGGAGGAGGTGAGGGCCCTCGGAGTGTGGTGTCAGGAAAACAACCTCACACTCAACGTCAACAAAACTAAGGAGATGATTGTGGACTTCAGGAAACAGCAGAGGGAACACCCCCCTATCCACATCGATGGAACAGTAGTGGAGAGGGTAGCAAGTTTTAAGTTCCTCGGCATACACATCACAGACAAACTGAATTGGTCCACTCACACAGACAGCATCGTGAAGAAGGCGCAGCAGCGCCTCTTCAACCTCAGGAGGCTGAAGAAATTCGGCTTGTCACCAAAAGCACTCACAAACTTCTACAGATGCACAATCGAGAGCATCCTGGCGGGCTGTATCACCGCCTGGTATGGCAACTGCACCGCCCTCAACCGTAAGGCTCTCCAGAGGGTAGTGAGGTCTGCACAACGCATCACCGGGGGCAAACTACCTGCCCTCCAGGACACCTACACCACCCGATGTCACAGGAAGGCCATAAAGATCATCAAGGACATCAACCACCCGAGCCACTGCCTGTTCACCCCGCTATCATCCAGAAGGCGAGGTCAGTACAGGTGCATCAAAGCTGGGACCGAGAGACTGAAAAACAGCTTCTATCTCAAGGCCATCAGACTGTTAAACAGCCACCACTAACACTGAGTGGCTGCTGCCAACACACTGACACTGACTCAACTCCAGCCACTTTAATAATGGGAATTGATGGGAAATGATGTAAATATATCACTAGCCACTTTAAACAATGCTACCTTATATAAATGTTACTTACCCTACATTATTCATCTCATACGCATACGTATATACTGTACTCTATATCATCGACGGTATCCTTATGTAATACATGTATCACTAGCCACTTTATACTATACTATGCCACTTTGTTTACATACTCATCTCATTTGTACATACTGTACCCGATACCATCTACTGTATCTTGCCTATGCTGCTCTGTACCATCACTCATTCATATATCCTTATGTACATATTCTTTATCCCCTTACACTGTGTACAAGACAGTAGTTTTGGAATTGTTAGTTAGATTACTTGTTATTACTGCATTGTCGGAACTAGAAGCACAAGCATTTCGCTACACTCGCATTAACATCTGCTAACCATGTGTATGTGACAAATAAAATTTGATTTGATTTGATTTGATTTGATCTTTGTTGATTTTTGATGATTTGGTTGTGTTGGGTCTTATGATTTGGTTGGGTCTAATTGTGTTGCTGTCCTGGGGCTCGGTGGGGTCTGTTTGTGTTTGTGAACAGACCCCAGGACCAGTTTGCTTAGGGGACTCTTCTCCAGGTTTATCTCTATGTAGGTGATGGCTTTGTTACGGAAGTTTTGGGGCGGCAGGGTAGCCTAGTGGTTATAAAGTTATTGGACTAGTTACCAAAAGGTTGCAAGTTCAAATCCCCCAGCTGATAAGGAACAAATCTGTCGTTCTGCCCCTGAACAGGCAGTTAACCCACTGCTCCTAGGCCGTCATTGAAAATAAGAATTTGTTCTTAACTGCCTTGCCTAGTTTAATAAATAAAATTTGCTTCCTTTTAGGTGGTTCTAGAATTTAACGTCTCTTTTCTGGATTTTGATCGTTAGCGGGTATCAGCCTAAATCTGCCCTGCATGCATTATTTGGTGTTTTACAACGTACACAGGAGTATATTTCTGCTGAATTACGCATGCAGACCTTTTTTGGAGCACCATTATTTTGGTCTTACTGAGACTTACTTTCAGGGCCCAGGTCTGTCAGGGCCCAGGTCTGTCAGGTCCCAGGTCTGACAGAATCTGTCGGGCCCAGGTCTGTCAGGGCCCAGGTCTGTCAGGGCCCAGGTCTGTCAGGGCCCAGGTCTGACAGAATCTGTGCAGAAGATCTAGGTGCTGCTGTAGGCCCTCCTTGGTTGATGACAGAAGCACCATACCATTAGCAAACGGTAGACATTTGACTTTAGATTCTAGTAGGGTGAGGCCGGGTGCTGCAGACAGTTCTAGTTCCTTCGCCAATTCGTTGATATATATGTTGAAGAGGGGGGGCTTAAGCTGCATCACTGTCTCACCCCACGGCCCTGTGGTAAGAAATGTATGTTTTTTGCCCATTTTAACCACACACTTGTTGTTTGTGTGTATGGATTTTATAATGTCGTACGCTTTTCCCCCAACCCCACTTTCCATCAATTTGTATTGCAGACCCTCATGCCAAATTGAGTCAAAAGCTTTTTTGAAATAAAAAAAGCATGACAAGGCTGTTTGGGTTTGTTTTTTTGTCAATTAGGGTGTGCAGGGTGAATACGTGGTCTGTCATATGGTAATTTGGTAAAATGCCAATTTGACATTTGCTCAGTACATTGTTTTCATTGAGGAAATGTAGGAGTCTGCTGTTAATGATAAGGCAAAGGATTTTCCCTAGGTTACTGTTGACGCATATCCCATGGTAGTTATTCGGGTCAAATTTCTCTCCACTTTTGTGGATTTGAAGTGATTAGTCTTTGGTTCCAAATACTGGGGAAGATACAAGAGCTGAGGATGATGTTAAAAAGTTTAAGTACAACCAATTGTATTCTGTGGTTTGTATATTTATAATTTAATTTAGAATACCATCAACATCACAGGCATTTTCGATTGTAGGATTTGTATTTTGTCCTGTAGTTCATTCAAACCCTGTGCCACCCAGGAGCACGAGTACAGGACATAACAAGGCTGCTTCCGACTTTTCTATCACAGATGACAGGAACTGACACTGTCATAGTCCATGTGGGGTCAAACGACATCAAGAGGGCTTGCTCGGCACATCGGATAATTGATAGTAACCGGAAAGGTTGCAAGTTCAAATCCCCGAGCTGACAAGGTACAAATCTGTCAATCTGCCCATGAACAGGCAGTTAACCCACTGTTCCTAGGCCAACATTGAAAATAAGAATTTGTTCTTACCTGACTTGCCTAGTTAAATAAAGGTAAAAAATAAATAGCTTATTTCAGTTACTAAAAAGCACACACCCATTAAGAAAATGACTGTAAAAACTGTTAAATCCCATTGAATTGATGAGGGCTTTAAGAATTGTATGGTTGAGAGAGATGAGGCAAAAGCTATGGCAAATAAGTCTGGCAGCCCAAGTGATTGGCAAACATACTGCAAAATGAGAAATCATGTGACTAAGTTCCCAAGTTCTCCCTAACTTTCCCTAGCTCTCGCTAACTTTCCCTAGCTCTCATAGCACTCCCTACCTCTCCCTAACTCCCCCTCATTCTCCTTAATTCTCCCTAATTCTCTCTAAATCTCCCTAAATCCACCATCCAGATGAGGGAGAGTGTAAAACACACTCATAGACACGGACAAACACACACACGGACACGCAAACACATTTAGAAGGTAAGTTGAGAATGAAATGAACCTTCCCTGGAGTATTCAATATCCGAGTGTGTGTGTGTGTGTGTGTGAGTGAGTGAGAAGAGAGAAAGAGAAAATGAATGTGACTGTTTGTGTTACATGTGTTAGTGTGTCAGAGTTTCCTCACTCAGATTTGAGATGCCACTACATAATGCAGCATCACTGCACTCTAGTCCTGAAATATTGAGATGAAATATTGAAATGTTGAAATTACAGCTCTGAACGGCAAAATGGAGGCGTTAACACAGCTGAAAGAAGAAAAGGGTGAACTCAGATATGGGGAGTGTGATCTTCAGTGTGTGTGTGATCTCTTTATTCCCATCCACTGTCACCGTGAGAAACAGTCGTATCTGTAGCTACAGGTCACACAGATAGTTAGCAGGGCAGAGAAAAACCAGACCACAAACTAGACAACAAACTAACATCAACAACAGCAAGATGGTTTGTGGAGCTCAACATTTGTCAGGCTACATGGTGTCTGTGTTTAGAGCAATGGCGTTCGGGTTTGAAGGGAGAGAGTGGAATGGAGATAGGATAATAAACTTGAGGTACACAAACCCACAAACACGCGCGGTAGGTTAGGAGATTTATGAGTTTGTGTGTCCCTGTGGTGTGCGTGTGTGTGTGTCTGTGTGTGTGCATGTGAGTGTATACCTGCGTCAGTGTGTGTGTGCGAGCGTGTGCATGTGTGCATATATGTGTGTGTATATGTGTGTGCGTGTGCGAGCGTGTGTGTGTGTGTGTGTGTTATCGCCCTAGGACAGATATTCCAGGAGAGCTGATTAGTCGTTATCTTGTGATGTAGATAATGGTAATTATCATAGATAATGTAGATTTCCTCTCTTATCTCCTATGAGCTCAGTCTGTCCTCTCAGTGGGTGAAGCAGGGGAATGGGGTTCTGCGAGGCCCGTTAGTGGGTGAAACATGGGAATGGGGGCCTGTTAGTGGGTGAAGAAGGGGAATGGGATTCTGTGAGTCCCGTTAGTGGGTGAAGCAGGGGACTGGGGTCCTGTGTGTGTCTGTTAGCGGGTGAAACAGGGGAATGGGGTCCTGTGTGGCCCGTTAGTGGGTGAAACAGGGGAATGGGGTCCTGTGAGGCAAGTTCGTGGGTGAAACATGGGAATGGGGGCCTGTTAGTGGGTGAAGCAGAGGAATGGGGTCCTGTGTGTGTCTGTTAGCGGGTGAAACAGGGGAATGGGGTCCTGTGTGTGTCTGTTAGCGGGTGAAACAGGGGAATGGGGTCCTGTGTGTGTATGTATGTGACAGAGCGGGAGAGTACCATGAGAGTTACATTGATATGGAGTTACATGTGGTTGACTGTATGATACAGATACAGTGTTGATGTAGATGTGGTTGACTGTATGATACAGTGTTGATGTACATGTGGTTGACTGCATGATACAGTGTTGATGTAGATGTGGTTGACTGTATGATACAGTGTTGATGTACATGTGGTTGACTGTATGATACAGATACAGTGTTGATGTACATTTGGTTGACTGTATGATACAGATACAGAGTTGATGTAGATGTGGTTGACTGTATGATACAGATACAGTGTTGATGAACATGTGGTTGACAGTATGGTATGATACAGTGTTGATGTACATGTGGTTGACTGTATGATACAGATACAGTGTTGATGTACATGTCGTTGACTGTATGATACAGTGTTGATGTACATGTGGTTGACAGTATGGTATGATACAGTGTTGATGTACATGTGGTTGACTGTATGATACAGATAGAGTGTTGATGTACATGTGGTTGACTGTATGATACAGATACAGTGTTGATGTACATGTGGTTGACTGTATGATACAGATACAGTGTTGATGTACATGTGGTTGACTGTATGATAAAGATACAGTGTTGATATACATGTGGTTGACAGTATGATACAGATACAGTGTTGATGTACATGTGGTTGACTGTATGATACAGTGTTGATGTACATGTGGTTGACTGTATGATACAGATACAGTGTTGATGTACATGTGGTTGACTGTATGATACAGATACAGTGTTGATGTGCATGTGGTTGACTTTATGATACAGTGTTGATGTACGTGTGGTTGACTGTATGATACAGTGTTGATGTACGTGTGGTTGACTGTATGATACAGTGTTGATGTACATGTGGTTGACTGTATGATACAGATACAGTGTTGATGTACATGTGGTTGACTGTATGATACAGTGTTGATGTAGATGTTATTGACCGTATGATACAGATACAGTGTTGATGTAGATTTGGGTGAATGTAGGCCTACAGGTGTGCTATTTTAATTTGATCAGTGCATTCAACTTTTAAAAATGCTTCTAACGTTTGTATTTTCCACAGTAATATGTCAGATTGGGTTTGCCCCAATGAAAAATGTGTCAACCCCTACAAACTCCCTCCCCCCTTTCTTTTTAATTTCAGATGGGTCAGCGACATCCTCAGACAATTGCTTTCCATTTTGGTCTAATTCTCATTCCTGGCAAAGGTTCAAATCAAGATCATGTATTTTTTATTTTTTATTTTTTTCCCCCCTTATTTAACCAAGTAGGCTAATTGAGAACAAGTTCTCTTTTACAACCGTGACCTGGCCAAGATAAAGCAAAGCAGTGCTACACAAACAACAACACAGAGTTACACATAGAATAAACAAGCGTACAGTCAATAACGCAATAAAAAAAAATGTCTATATACAGTGTGTGCAAATGGCGTGAGGAGGTAAGGCAATAAATAGGCCATAGTGGCAAAGTAATTACAGTTTAGCAGATTAACACTGGAGTGATAAATGAGCATGATGTGCAAGTAGATATAATGGTGTGCAAAAGAGCAGAAAAGTAAATAAAAACAATATGGGAATGAGGTAGGTAGATTGGGTGGGCCATTTACAGATGGACTATGTACAGCTGTAGTGATCGGTTAGCTGCTAGATGATGTTTAAAGTTAGTGAGGGAAATATAACTCTCCAGCTTCAGCGATTTTTGCAATTCCTTCCAGTTACTGGCAGCAGAGAACTGGAAGGAAAGGCGGCCAAAGCAGGTATTGGCTTTGGGATGACTGGTGAGATATACCTGCTGGAGCATGTGCTACGGGTGGGTGTTGTTATTGTGACCAGTGAGCTGAGATAAGTCCGGAGCTTTACCTAGCATAGACTTATAGATGACCTGGAGCCAGTGGGTCTGGCTACGAATATGTTGCGAGGGTGGGTGGTATAAGGAGCTTTGGTAACAAAACGGATGGCACTGTGATAGACTGCATCCAGTTTGCTGAGTAGAGTATTGGGAGCTATGTTGTAGATGACATTGCCAAAGTCGTGGATCGGTAGAATAGTCAGTATTACTAGGGTACGTTTGGCAGCGTGAGTGAAGGAGGCTTTTTTGCGAAATAGAAGCCGATTCTAAATTAGATTTTGGAATTTAGATGATTAATATGGGTATGGAAGGAGATTTTACAGTCTAGCTAGACACCTAGGTATTTGTAGTTGTCCACATATTCTAGGTCAGAACCGTCCAAGTTAGTGATGCTAGTCGGGTGGGTGGGTGTGGGCAGTGAATGGTTGAAAAGCATGCATTTGGTTTTACTAGCGTTTAAGAGCAGTTGGAGGCCACGGAAGTAGTGTTGTATGGCATTGAAGCTCGTTTGGAACTTAATTAAAACAATGTCCAAAGAAGGGCCAGATGTATACAGAATGGTGTCGTCTGCATAGAGGTGGATCAGGGAATCACCCGCAGCAAGAGCGACATCATTGATATATACAGAGAAAAGAGTTGGCCCAAGAATTGAACCCTGTGGTACCCCCATAGAGACTGCCAGGGGATCCGGACAACAGGCCCTCCGATTTGACACACTGAACTCTATCTGAGAAGTAGTTGGTGAACCAGGCGAGGCAGTCATTTGAGAAACCAGGGCTATTAAGTCTGCCAATAAGAATACGATGATTGAAAGAGTCGAAAGCGTTGGCCAGGTTGATGAAGACGGCTGCAAAGTATTGTCTTTTATCTATGGTGGTTATGATATCTTTTAGTAACTTGAACATTGCTGAGGTGCACCCATGACCAGCTCCAAAAACCGGATTGCACAGCGGAGAAGGTACGGTGGGATTCGAAATGGTCAGTGATCTGTTTATTAACTTGGCTTTCGAAGACTTTAGAGAGGCAGGGCAGAATGGATATAGGTCTATAACAGTTTGGGTTTAGAGTGTCACCCCCTTTGAAGAGGGGGATGACCACGGCAGGTTACCGATCTTTAAGGATCTCGGATGATACAAAAGAGAGGTTGAAAAGACTGGTAATAGGGGTTGCAACAATGGCGGCGGATCGTTTTGGAAAGAGAGGGTCCAGATTGCCTAGCCCTGCTGATTTGTACGGGTCCAGGTTTTGCAGCCCTTTCAGAACATCTGCTATCTGAATTTGGGTGAAGGAGAAGCTGGGGAGACTCGGGAAAGTAGCTGCGGGGGGGGCCAGCCGTAGAGAAATTCTTATGGAAATGTTCGATTATCATGGATTTCTCAGTGTGGACCGTGTTAAATAGCCTCAGTGCAATTGGCAGATGGGAGGAGTTGCTCTTGTTCTCCATGGACTTTACAGTGTCCCAAAACCTTTTGGAGTTAGAGCTACAGGATGCAAATTTCTAGCTAGCCTGTGCTTTCCTGACTGACTGTGTATATTGGTTCTTGACTTTCCTGAACAGTTGCAAATCGCGGGGACATTTTTAGATACTATTTCAGTTCGCCACAGGATGTTTTTGTCCTGATCAAGGGCAGTCACGTCTGGAGTAAACCAAGGGCTATATCTGTTCTTCTACATTTTTTGAAAGGGGCCTGCTCATTTAAGATGGTGAGGAAATTACTTTTAAAGAACGACCAGGCATCCTCGACTGAAGGGATGAGGTCAATATCCTTCCAGGATACCTGGGCCAGGTCGATTAGAAAGGCCTGCTCGCAGAAGTGTTTTAGGGAGCGTTTGACAGTGATGAGGGGTGGTTGTTTGACCGCGGACCCATAGCAGATGTAGGAAATGAGGCAGTGATCGCTGAGATCCTGATTGAAAACAGCAGAGATGTATTTTGAGGGCAGGTTGGTCAGGATAATATCTTTGAGGGTGCCCATGTTTACAGATTTAGGGTTGTACCTGGTGGGTTCCTTGATGATTTGTGTGAGATTGAGGGCATCTAGCTTAGATTGTAGGACACCCGGGGTGTTAAGCATATCCCAGTTTAGGTCACCTAACAGAACGAACTGAAAAGATAGATGAGGGGCAATCAATTCACATATGGTGTCCAGGGCACAGCTGGGAGCTGAGAGGGGTCTATAACAGGCGGCAACAGTAAGAGTGAGATCATGCAACAGTGAGATCATGTGACATGATAACCCGAACCACAGGGCACTAATTATAATCCACATAATAATTCACATGTCCTGTTGTTGCATGGTTATAATCCGCTTGTGAGAAACTGGTCAAAAGAAGATGACAGATCTGTACATCTGCGTGGGGGTTTGATAAATGCAGACCACAGACAGCAACAGTGTAGACATGACACCTGACCTTTATAGCGCTTCCATTTCTGATTACGTCATTCTACTGTTTCCATGGCAATATCTCAATCCTTGTAATTGATGTATGCCCACATTCATATCACCCAGAGAGATGAACTGCTCTGCCAAACCACTATCACCCTTGGCACGATGGGTTGACACAACACACTGTCCTTGCCAAAGCGTGTGTGTTTGAGAGTGAGAAAGTGAGAGAGTAAAAGAGTGAGAGCGAGAGAGAGACTAGGTTATGAACGACGAGGCAAGAGGGGCCTTCTATGCCATCAAATGGAACATCAAGTTTCACATTCCAATTAGGATCTGTCTAACAAATACTCCAATCAGTTATAGACCCCATTGCCCTCTATGGTTGTAAGGTCTGGTGTCCACTCACCAACCAATAATTGACAAAATGGGACATGAGTGTGTGATGGGAGGTAGACCAGGTGTCTGTTGTTACAGGATAATGCCTGACATAAAACTCAAACACCCTTTTGGGATAAACCTCGACCTCTAGCAATCTGCTGTCTGCAGCTATAGCTCTTACTGCACTGGTGAGCACACAAACTGGTTGCTCTTTGGACATTGTGTGAATCACAGTTTGCAGCAGGACTACATCTTAAAGAAGCTGCTCTGTGGTCATCTATCACTGCCTGCCAAGCCGATTCTCACAAACCCTGGTGGTTTTTCTATTACTCTTTAAAAACTTTCCTTCTCTGCTTTGAGACACACACACGCACACACACACACACACACACACACACACACACACACACACACACACACCTCAAATGACCCTGCTTCTTGTTCCCCGAATAGTTGATAAAAGCGGAAGTACACCAAGTAAAAACCGCGCACATACACACATAAGCAAACACATGCACATATACACACACACACTTAAAAACATACCTCACTAAGTCTAATCTAACCCCTGAGTGTACAGCCAGGTACTGCAGAAACAAACCATGAGACCAGCACTATAGAGTAAAACACAGTAACCCCAGGGAGACACATCCATCCTCCAGCCAGTCAGGTTGGAGACCTGAGCCAACTCCCGGTGCTTACTGTGGCGGGCGTTGTACTGGTCAGGCACCGTGTTAAGCGGTGGAGCGTGCGATGTCTCCAGTACGCGTTCTTAGCCCGGTGTGCTACATCCCAGCCCTCCGCATCTGCCGGGCTAGAGTGAGCATCCAGCCAGGACGGATTGTGCCGGCCCTACTCTCCAGACCTCCAGTACGTCTCTACGGCCCAGGATATCCTGTGCCGGCTCTGCGCACTGTGTCTCCAGTGCGTCTGTACAGCCCAGTGCGTCCTGTGCCTGCGCCCCGCACGTGCCGGGCCAAAGTCACCATCCAGCCATGACGTGTTGTGCAGGCTCTTAGCTCGAGACCTCCAGTGTGCCTCCACGGCCCAGTGTATTCGGTGCCTCGGCCATAGACAAGGCCTCCTGTATGTTTCCCCAGCCTGGTGAGTCCTGTGCCTCGGCCAAGAACTAATCCTCCTGTATGTCTCCGCAGCCTGGTGAGTCGTGTGCATGCTCCCAGAGCCAGGACTCCTGTGTGTCGCTCTACTCCAGTGATGATCCATGGCAAGAAGCCTCCAGTGATGATCCGACGGCTACCAGTCCGGATTCTCCAGCGACGGCCTCCAGTCCGGATTCTCCAGCGACGGTCTCCAGTCCGGAGCCTCCAGAGACGGCCTCCAGTCCGGAGCCTCCAGAGACGGCCTCCAGTCCGGAGCCTCCAGAGACGGCCTCCAGTCCGGAGCCTCCAGAGACGGCCTCCAGTGCGGAGCCTCCTGAGACGGCCTCCAGTCCGGAGCCTCCAGAGACAGCCTCCAGTCCGGAGACAGCCTCCAGTCCAGGGCCTGCAGCAATGAGGGTGCCCAGTCCGGGGCCCGCCACAACGAGGGTGCCCAGTCCGGGGGCGGCGGCGAGGGCCCCCACACCAGAGGCGTCACCAAAGCGGGGTGAGCCAGAGATGAAGCGGACCTGAGCCGCCACCGCGGATAGATGCCCACCCAGACCCTCCCCTATAGGTTCAGGTTTTGCGGTCAGAATCCACACCTTTGGGGGAAGGGGGGGGGGGGGGGATACTGTCACGCCCTGACCTTGGAGAGCCTTTAAATGTCTCTATTTGGTTCGGTCAGGGTGTGATTTGGGGTGGGCATTCTATGTTTTGTTATCTATGATTTTGTATTTTTATGTTTTGGCCTGGTATGGTTCTCAATCAGGGACAGCTGTCTATCGTTGTCTCTGATTGAGAACCATACTTAGGTAGCCCTTTTCCCACCTGTCTTGGTGGGAAGTTGACTTTGTTTAGGGCACATAGCCTTTGAGCTTCACGGTTTGACATTGTGGTGTTTATTGTTTTCTTCGGCGTCATTTTGATTAATAAAGAAAATGTACACTCACCACGCTGCACCTTGGTCCTCCTCTTTCAACAGCCGTGACACACAGGTACACACACACAGACACACATGGAAACGTGCACACACACAAAAACATGGACAGAAACACACACTCGTACGTACACACACACAGAGACACGCAGACCTTATCAGGACCTATAGTAGAGCCTTGTTTTTTTTTTCCACACCCAGGCAATCGGCCTCCTCTATTCAGAGCAATATTGAACGGATGATGAGATGCTAGATAAATGTGTGCTCCAGGAGCTTTTACTGTCCTCTGAGTTTTTTAGCCATGGAGATAATTGTAGAATGTTTTACTGTAGTCATAACTGTTCAGTGTCAAAGACCCAATAATAATCACACACAAACAAATAAATATATGACAGGAGGCAGATGCTACTCAATAATACAAAGAGTCACATAGTAGGCAAGCCATCAACATGGCCACGAGCCCTGTCATACTATAACTACCATGAGGCCGTTAGGTCAGGCCTTCATATCAGTGTCATTATGAAGGGCAGGAGGATCAACCAGGTGACCTTTTCAAACAGGACTCTTTTATTTGTATTTATTTATTTTTGACCTTTATTTAAATAGGCAAGTCAGTTAAGAACAAATTCTTATTTACAATGACGGCCTACACCGGCCAAACCCGGACAACGCTGGGCCAATTGTGCACCGCTCTCTATGGGACTCCCAATCACAGCTGGTTTTGATACAGCCTGGATTCGAACCAGGGTGTCTGTAGTGACACCTTTAGCACTGAGATGCAGTGCCTTAGACCGCAGCGGCACTCGGGAGCCCCTATAATTGGAACATGACATACCTGACTAATGCCTGTTTGCATATTCAGAACAAACACAGAGATCATTGTATGGTGAACCATGCACATTCACATAATAAAAAAGCTGCAAGGATATATACCTAGCGTTCAGTGTGAATAGTGTCTAAAAAGTGCTATTTCAAACAGTTTCTGTGAAACCATTCATTTTGGATTCAAAGAGTTGGAATGGAGTTATATTCAATTCTCCAAAAGCTACTCCGCTTGCATGGCTCTGTTGAAATGATGTTGAACCTGTGCAGGCTGTGAACGTGTTGCCACTACTGGAATCACACAAATAGGAAAGAGTTGGCTCTATCTGCAGATTGACAGTTGAGCTCTCAGATCTGAATGACTCCTGATTTCAATTCACACACACCAGCACACAGCAAGTTTTTCATATGAAACAAACAGATTAATTAAATAAATGAAAACATTTACACACTCTTGAGCGCACACACACATAATTCTGAACACATCCACAACTACACAAACACACAAGTAAACAAATGTACACACACACAATTATACACACACTCACATACAAACAGACACACGTAGTTCTATTCTCCAGAACTGCGACATGGTATCTGAACATCAAGAAGAGTAAACGTCTGCATAGTGATTTTTAATTGTAGAGCAAAGTAGAGTTGAGCAGAGAGTAGAGCAGAATAGAGTATAATAGAGGAGAGGGGAGTAGAGCACAGTAAAGCAGAACAGAGTAGAGTAGAGTGGAGTAGTAGAGTAAAGCAGAGTAGAGTAGATCAGCGAAGTGGAGCATAGCAGAACAGAGCAGAGAAGAGCAGATTAGAGTAGTGAATAGTAGAGTAGATCAGAGTAGGAGAGCGTAGTAGAGTACAGTAGTGTAGAGTAGTATAGGAGGAGAGTAGAGTAGAGTAGAGCAGAGTAGTAGAGAAGTAGAGCAGAGTAGAGCAGAGCAGAGTAGAGTATAGTAGTAGAGTAGAACAGAGCAGAGCAGAGTAAAGCAGAGCAGAGTAGAGTACAGTAGAGCAGAGCAGAGTAGAATTGTAGAGGAGTAGAGCTGAGCAGAGCTGACCTGGGCATAGTAGAGTAGAGCAGAGTAAAATTGCAGAGTAGATTAGTAGAGAGGAGAGCCAAGCTGAGCAGAGTAGATTAGAGTATAATAGTAGTAGTAGTAGAGTAGAGTATAGTAGAGTGGAGTAGCAGAGCAGAGTAGAGTGCAGTAGAACAGAGCAGAGTAGAGCAGAGTAGATCAGAATAGAATAGTAGAGGAGTAGATCAGAGTAGATTAGATTAATAGAGTATAGTAGAGCAGAGTAAATCAGAGTAGAGTAGAGTAGAGTACAGTACAGTACAGTACAGTAGTAGAGTAGTAGAGCAGAGTAGAGTAGATCAGAGAAGTAGAGAAAAGCAGAGCAGAGTAGAGCAGTTTAGAGTAGATAAGATTAGAGTAGAGTAGAGGTAGGTAGCAGAGCAGAGTAAAGCAGAGCAGAGTACAGTAGAGCAGAGTTGAATTGTAGAGGAGTAGAGCAGAGATGAACAGAGTTGAGTAAAATAGTAGAGTAGAGTAATAGAGGAGTATAGTAGACAAGAGTAGTAGAGCAGAGTAGAGCAGAGCAGAGTAGAGTAGAGTAGAGTAGAGCAGAGTAGAGTAGAGCAGATTAGAGTAGAGTAGATCAGAGTAGTAGGGCAGAGAATAGCACAGCAGAGCAGAATAGTAGAGTAAAGTAGTAGACGAGTAGAGTAGAGTAGAGTAGAGTAGAGTAGAGTAGAGCAGATCAGAGCAGAGTAGAGTAGATCAGAGTAGTAGATCAGAGTAAAACTGAATAGTAGCGGAGCAGATCAGAGTAGAGGAGAGCAGAGTAGATTATATCATAGTAGTAGAGCAGAGAAGAATAATAGAGTAGAGTAGTAGAGTAGAGTAGTAGAGTAGAGTAGTAGAGCAGAGCTGAGCAGAGTAGAATAAAGCAGAGTTGAGTAGATTAGAGTAGTAGTAGAGTAGAGTAGTAGATTAGAGCAGAGCAGAGTAAATCAGAGCAGAGTAGAGTACAGTAGAACAGGGTAGAGCAGAGCAGAGTCGAATTATATGGTAGAGTAGTAGTGCAGAGTGGAGCAGAGTGGAGTAGAGTAGTAGAGCAGAGCAGAGCAGTATAAATCAGAGTTGAGTAGAGTTGAGCAGAGTAGTAGTAGTATTAAAGCACAGCAGACTAGAGTAGTTGAGATCAGATTAGTAGAGTAGAGTAGTATAGGAGTAGAGCGGAGTAGAGCAGAGTAGAGTGGAGTGGAGTTGAGTAGAGTAGTAGGGGTAGAGCAGAGTAAAGCAGAGCATAGTAGAGTAGAATAGTAGAGGAGTAGACCAACAAACAAACACCATAACCAAAACAATACTCACAGGTGATGACAAAGTGCTATGGAGGTGCTCAAACAAAAGAGAGGTTAAGGTCAGTATACACAATCACTGGTAGGGCACTGGAACCAATGTATACTTCAAAGTATTGCAGAGCCAACAACAAAGCAAGAGCTTCTTGTTCTATTGTCGCATAGTTTGTTTGACATTTATTAAATTTACGTGAAAAATAACAAACAGGATGATCTACTCCACTCTGGTCCTGCTGCAGTAGAACAGCACCAGCACCTCTGGCACTAGCATCTACCTCAAGCTTGAACGGTTGTTCAAAATCCGGAGCAGCAAGTACAGGGGTACTACATAAGAGTGCTTTCGCAGATTCAAAAGCACTCTTACAATCAGGGGACCACACAAATGGTCTAGCCGGACTAAGCAAATCGGTCAATGGAGCAACTACCGCAGAGAAATTTTTACAGAAGCTACGGTAGTAGCCAACCATCCCTAAAAAGCGGCGTAGCTCTCGTCTGGTGGTAGGTGCAGGGAATGCAGTTATAGCCAAGACCTTGGCATCAACAGGGCGCACCTGTCCATGGCCAACCTCTTTACCGAGATAGGTAACAGTAGCCTTCCCAAACTCACACTTTGCCAAGTTCAGGGTTAGAGAAGCAGCTGCCAACCGTTCACATACTACCCTTAGCGAGTCAACATGATCTGACCACTCAGACGAATAAATCACTGGGTCATCAAGGTATACACTACAATTAGGAACGCCAGCTAATACGGAGTTAACCAGTCGTTGGAAAGTGGCTGGTGCATTTCGCATCCCAAAAGCCATGACTGAGTACTGTAGGAAGTTGTCTGGGGTCACAAAGGCAGAAATCTCAGAAGCACGTGAAGTTAACGGAACCTACCAGTAACCTTTTAAGAGGTCCAACTTGGTTACATACTTAGCAGCAGCCAATAGTGTCGATACAGTCGTCCAGTCTGGGTAACGGGAACGAATCTGGCATTGTGACAGAATTGACCTTTCGATAATCCGTACATAACCTGGACGTACCAGCAGGTTTAGGAACCAGAATGCAAGGAGAACTCCAAGGGCTTGAACTTGGCTTAGCCAGGTCATTCTCCAACAAATATCTCACCTCATCCCTCATTATCTTCCTCTTGGAAGCGTTGATACGATATGGGTGTTGCTTGATAGGTGTAGCATTTCCAACATTAATGTCATGTTCCAACACATTTGTGCGAGTAGGAACGTCATTAAAGAGACATGGAAAACTGTGTAGTAGCCTCACAATATCATTGGCCTGTCCATCCGTTAAATGAACCAGACCGGATTGGATAGACAGCAGCATTTCTGACTCCAATCCATCATCATCATCATCAATATGACAGTCCACTATGATAGCAGTAGTAGCAGAGGAGACTGCAGTACCTTCCTCAGTTTTTGAACTATCTAACTGTGTGATGGGTCGGGTGTGGTATGCTTTTAACATGTTAATGTGACACACACGAGATTGGCGTTGTCTATCAGGAGTTTGAAGCACAAAGTCAGTTTCACTTATTTTCTTTTCAATCAAATAAGGACCAGAGAAACGAGCTGACAGTGAAGATCCTGGAACAGGTAATAACACCAGTACTTGATCACCTGGCTGTAGTGGACGAGAAACAGCCTCTTTATCATAGTGTCTTTTCATGCTCCTCTGTGAGGAAGACAGAGCTTCCTTTGCAAGAGCACAAGCTTGGTGTAGGCGCTTACGAAAGCGACTAACATAGTCCAACACATTCTCATCTCTGGTACACAACTCTTGGGACAAGAACTGTTCTTTAAGGACTTTCATTGGTCCTCTCACTGTGTGACCAAACACTAGTTCAGCCGGGCTGAAACCTAGGGACTCCTGCACAGTTTCACGAGCAGCAAACAAAACTAGAGGAACTCCCTCATCCCAATCTTTCTCAGATTCCAAACAATATTTACGTAGCATAGACTTCAGTGTCTGATGCCATCTTTCAAGCGCACCCTGAGACTCTGGGTGATAGGCGCTTGATACACGGTGCGTAATTGATAAGGATTTCAACACCTGCTTGAAGAGCTTGGATAGGAAATTGGTACCTTGATCGCTTTGTACCACCTTAGGTAACCCGAATGTCGTGAAGAATTTTATTAAGGCTTTACTCACTATCGGAGCTGTAATCCTTCTCAGAGGAATAGCCTCGGGGTATCTTGTAGCCATACACATTATCGTTAACAAAAACTGGTTACCCGATTTTGTCTTCGGTAACGGTCCGACACAATCAACCACCACATGCTCGAATTGTTCACCTATGACAGGTATTGGACAAAGAGGAGCGGGAGGAATAACCTGATTTGGTTTTCCTGTTATCTGACAGGTGTGGCATGTCCGACAGAACTGAGCCACATCTTGTTTTAAACCCGGCCAAAAGAAATGTCGAAGGATCCGATCATACGTCTTTGTAATTCCTAAATGACCAGACCACTGGTGATCATGAGCAAGGGATAACACATTTTGTCGAAAGGCTGTAGGAATCACTATTTGGTAAACAGCATTCCAATCTCCACCCGCGTCAACATGGGATTTCCATTTACGCATGAGGAGATTACCATCAATGAAGTAAGCCACATTCTTCTTCTTCACCTCTTCTAACGAGACAACACTAGAAAAACATTTAGCAAGTTTGTTGTCAACCTTTTGGTTAGCAATCAGCTGCTCACGAGTGACTGGTAACTGTATTGCCTCAGCAATAAGTTCAACGTTCTTTGATTCTTTCCTGGGCTGTTTGTCAGAGGTGATCAGTTTCTCAGAGGTATCACACAATCCATCCTCTTGATCAACCTCTTTGAACAGAACAGTGTTCGACAAATCTATCACGTCACCCTCTTGTAGTGCCTGAGCACGAGTGACAGCACAAGCGGGGAACACATGTGGATAACTCTGTGCCAGCTCATTAGAGAGAGAGTGGTCACTTTTATCCAATACTTCCAATACGGGTACTACCTTTCCTCCGGCAATATCGTTACCCATTATAAAGGTCACACCTTTCACTGGCAACTTAGGACGTACCCCCACTCTGAATATTCCACTGATTAACTCAGAGTGTACTTTCACAAAGGGCAATGGCACTGGGACAAAACCCATTTCAATACCCTGCACTAACACACTGGAACCACAGTATGTATCGTCAGATAAGGGCAACACATCAGACAATATAAACGACTGCGCCGCACCAGTATCTCTAAGGATTTTAACCGGACGCTGAGACGCTTCGTCATTCGTTAGGGACACAAAGCCCTCGGAAATGAATGGTTCATAACTGCGGTCTGGGACTGAGTCTTTCAAACTACAGTTACTCTGAGGCACCTGTTTTGTTGCAGACCTCACAACCGTACGAATTAGACCAACACCTGTTGGTGGCTTGGCACGAAGAGGCATCCTTTGTTTGCGTTTAAGCAGGAAGCAATCATTAATCATATGTCCCCCTTTATGACAATAGAAACAGGAACGCTCATTCTTCTGCCATGCTTGATATACCACTGCTGGTCGACTAGGGCTAAAGGTAGGAAACTCAGTGGCTCTACTCTCAGTTTGAGCCGAAAACACACTCTTGTGCGTCAACACAAACTCGTCTGCCAACACAGACGCTTCTGCCAGGGAGGATACTCTCTGTTCATTTAGGTAAACTACAATGCGTTCGGGTAAGCAATTTTTAAACTCTTCCAACAAGATTAACTCCCGGAGAGAGTTGAAATCAGTTACCTTACTAGCAGCATGCCATTTATCAAACAGATTTCCCTTGTCTCTAGCAAATTCCACATAAGTCTTACTAGAAGACTTTCTATGAGACCTAAATCTCTGTCGGTATGCCTCAGGCACAAGCTCATAGGCACGAAGAACAGTAGCTTTGACCAATTCATAATTCAAACTGTCCTCTAGAGGTAGCGCTGACAAAACCTCTTGGGCTTTACCAGTTAATTTACACTGAAGTAATAGGCACCATACCTCTTCAGGCCACTTCAATGCTACGGCTATACGCTCAAATACACAAAAATAGGAGTCAACCTCTGACTCTCTGAACAAAGGTACTAAGGCAATCTGCCTACTAATGTCAAACGTGTTTGAGGACACAGCAGGTGAGGACGACTCACTAACAGGCACAGTAGGAACGAAGGCTAGCCTTGCTGTCTCTGCCTCCAGTTCCATCTGGCGCATTTTAAACGTCATCTGCCGCTGTTCTCGTTCTCGTTCTTTTTCCTGCCTCAATTTTACCCATCTCCAAATCTAAATGCCGCTGTTCTCTTTCTGCCTCAATTTTACACATCTCCAACTGGAGAGTCTCTCGCCTAATTTGGGCTCTCTCTTCCACCTCTAGTTGGAACTGTGCTAAACGGACATCCCTTCTGGCATCACCGTTTGACAGTGGGGAGAGTGGATCAAAATGGGACAATGTGGCTGGTGTTTTAGCCTCGCCCTCATTATCAGATACCAATGGGCTTACAGGAGCAGCAACATCCCCTATAGGGGTAGTATGCTCAGGCAGCGGTAACACAAGCACCTGCTCTTCCAACAATACATTTAACACCAGCTTTTTAACCTCCGACTTAACTACATTCTGTGGAATCGATACTGAATAATGGTCAGCCAAGGTCATTAAATCAACTCTACGACATTTGTCAAAAACCTCCCACGAAGGTTTATCCAAAAAGGATTTCAAATCAAAAGTAGCCATCTTACACTACTTCACAAGAGCCAACGAAAATAGCTATGCGTCAGCTATGACGCTCAACACTGAACTATACCACTACAACAATCTACATGAGCGGCATGGGTGTCAGTAAAGACAGATCCCGGATGAGCCCCCACTTATGTTACGAATCCCTTTTGGCCCGACAGTCTAGGGGGGATGGTAATGAGACCCGTAACATAACTCATGTAAATTATAATTGTGACAAAGTAAAAGTGTGAACGTAATAACCAGGACAACTGAAATCTACCGTCAAACTCAAGGTTTATTTGATAAACACACGGTAATGGGGGGAGCAGGAAAAGGGGCTGAGCTGGACCCAAGGAAAGAAACAAATATGCAAAAACACCCCTAAGCTAGACTAGCCTACTTTAACAACAGCTAACTAACCAAAAATACAGTGGGTGGTCCGCCCAGTTCTAACTAGTGTATTTAACAAAGTTCACCTACGGGTAGTGTATGCCCATGGGCGACTTGTCTTGGTTTCCCCTTTTTCCCACCAGCAACAAACAAACACCATAACCAAAACAATACTCACAGGTGATGACAAAGTGCTATGGAGGTGCTCAAACAAAAGAGAGGTTAATTAATACACAGAGAGCGAGCGAAGAACAGAGATCTACAAACATGGCATTTACAAAGAGATTGAGCTACTGACATCTATGAAGAACAGAGATCTACCAACATGGCATTTACAAAGAGATTGAGCTACTGACATCTATGAAGAACAGAGATCTACCAACATGGCATTTACAAAGAGATTGAGCTACTGAAATCTATGAAGAACAGAGATCTACCAACATGGCATTTACAAAGAGATTGAGCTCAAGAGCAAACAAATGATGGGGTTTTTAAACCATGGGGAAGGAACTGTGATAGGGTAGGAAACAGGAGGAGGTGTGTCTTCTGATTGATGATTGATTGTTGACTGATTGGGGAGTGATGATTTTCACCTGTGAGGGGAGAAGGAGAGAAAAGAAACACACACACACAGGATACACACACAGGATAACTGTATCCGTAACACCAGAGTAAAGCAAAGCAGAGTAGAGTAGAGCAGTGCAGAGTACAGTAGATCAGAGTAGTAGAGAAGAGTAGAGCAGAGTAGAATAGTTAGAATGGAGTAGTAGAGGAGTAGAGCAGAGTAGAACAGAGTAGAGTAGAGTAGATCTGTAGAGTAGAACAGAGTAGTGTAGAGTAGAGTAGAGCAGTAGTAGAGTAGCATAAGCAGAGTAGAGTAGAGCACCTGGATTTCCACCTGGCTACCCCTACTCCGGCCAACATCTCAGGACCCCCGGCAGCAACTTGTCAAAGCCCCCCCCCCCCCCCCCAAGCTTCTCCTTCACCCAAATCCAGATAGCTGATGTTCTGAAAGAGTTGCAAAATCTGGACACCTACAACTAAGCTGGGCAAGACAATCTAGACCCTCTCTTTCTCAAATTATCCGCCAAAACAGTTGCAACCCCTATTACTAGCCTACTCAACCTCTCTTTCGTGCCATCTGAGATCCCAAAGGGGGAGACACTCTAGAACCAAACTGTTATAGACCTATATCTATCCTACCCTGCCTTTCTAAAATCTTCGAAAGCCAAGTTAACAAACAGATCACTGACCATTTTGAATTCCACCGTACCTTCTCCGCTGTGCAATCTGGTTTCCGAGCTGGTCATGGGTGCACCTCAGCCACGCTCAAGGTCTTAAACAATATCATAACTGTCATCGATAAAAGTCAGTGCTGTGCAGCCGTTTTCAACGACCTGGCTAAGGCTTTCGACTTTATCAATCACCACGTTCTTATCGGCAGACTCAACAGCCTTGGCCTCTCAAATGGCTGCCTCGCCTGGTTCACCAACTATTTCTCAGATAGAGTTCAGTGTGTCAAAACGGAGGGCCTGTTGTCCGGACCTCTGGCAGTCTCTATGGGGGTGCCACAGGGTTCAATTCTCGGGCCGACTCTTTTTGCTGTATATATCAATGATGTGGCTCTTGCTGCTGGTGATTCTCTGATCCACCTCCAAGCAGACAACACCATTCTGTATACCTCTGGACCTTCTTTGGACACTGTGCTAACAAACCTCCAGACAAGCTTCAATGCCATACAACTCTCCTTCTGTGTCCTTCCAACTGCTGAAGTGCATCCTCTTCATCCGATTTCTGCCCGCACCCGCCTACCCGACTAGCATCACTACTCTGGAAGGTTCTGAACCTAGAATATGTTCCATTTTGTCACCAAAGCCCCATATACTACCCACCACTGCCACCTGTATGCTCTCGTTGGCTGGCCCTCACTACATATTCTTCGCCAAATCGACTGGTTCCAGGTCATCTATAAGTCTTTGCTAGGTAAAGCCCATTCTTATCTCAGCTCACTGGTCACCCACCCGTAGCACACGCTCCAGCAGGTATATTTCACTGGTCATCCCCAAAGCCAACACTTCCTTTGGCTGCCTTTCCTTAAAGTTCTCTGTTGCCAATGACGAAAGAATTGCAAAAATCACTGAAGCTGGAGACTTATACCTACCTACCTCTCTAACTTTAAGCATCAGCTGTCAGAATAGCTTACCGATTACTGTACCTGGACACAGCCCATCTGTAAATAGCACACCCAACTACTTCATCCCCATATTATTACTTACCCTCTTGCTCTTTTGCAACCCAGTATCTCTACTTGCACATCATCATCTGCACATCTATCATTCCAGTGTTAATTCTGAACTGTACTTATTTCGCCTCTATGCTTTACCGCCTAATCTTCTACATTTGCACACACTGTACATAGATTTTTCTATTGTGTCATTGACTGTACCTTTGTTTATGTGTAACTCTGTGCTGTTGTTGTTGTCGCACTGCTTTGCTTTATCTTAGCCAGGTCGCAGTTGTAAATGAGAACTTGTTCTCAACTGGCCTACCTGGTTAAGTAAAGGTGAAAAAATGAAAATATTTTTTTTTTAAATAGCAGAGTAGAGCAGAGTAGGGCTCGTTGTGGAACTCTGATTGATTACTAAAATCACCACTCCTATGCACTCTATTTAAACACTGCAGTTCCACACAGGGTCTACCTAAACACACACACACAACGCTTGCGTATTCTTCTCCTCCATTCCAGTTGAAACATCCTTGTGGGCCACTGTAGTTCATATGGGCAATTCTCCCTTTCCTCTGGTAGATTTTTGATTCATCCCAGTCTGACTCTTACATGGAGCCCTTTGGGAAGATTCATCCAAATGTCATCTCATTTGTCTGATAGAGAGAGAGAGCGAGGGGGAAGGAATAGGGAGAAGGTTCTAAGCTAAAAGTAGTTCTCAAGAATCTCTCTCGCTCTCTCAATTCAATTCAATTCAATTCAATTCAATTCAATTCAAGGGCTTTATTGGCACGGAAAACATATGTTAATATTGCCAAAGCAAGTGAGGTAGATAATATACAAAAGGGAAATAAACAATAGAAAATTAACGCTAAGCATTACACTGACTTAAGCTCCAAAAGAATAAAGACATTTCAAATGTCATATAATGTATATACAGTGCCTTGCGAAAGTATTCGGCCCCCTTGAACTTTGCGACCTTTTGCCACATTTCAGGCTTCAAACATAAAGATATAAAACTGTATTTTTTTGTGAAGAATCAACAACAAGTGGGACACAATCATGAAGTGGAACGACATTTATTGGATATTTCAAACTTTTTTAACAAATCAAAAACTGAAAAATTGGGCGTGCAAAATTATTTAGCCCCTTTACTTTCAGTGCAGCAAACTCTCTCCAGAAGATCAGTGAGGATCTCTGAATGATCCAATGTTGACCTAAATGACTAATGATGATAAATACAATCCACCTGTGTGTAATCAAGTCTCCGTATAAATGCACCTGCACTGTGATAGTCTCAGAGGTCCGTTAAAAGCGCAGAGAGCATCATGAAGAACAAGGAACACACCAGGCAGTGTGTACTGTTGTGAAGAAGTTTAAAGCCGGAATTGGATACAAAAAGATTTCCCAAGCTTTAAACATCCCAAGGAGCACTGTGCAAGCGATAATATTGAAATGGAAGGAGTATCAGACCACTGCAAATCTACCAAGACCTGGCCGTCCCTCTAAACTTTCAGCTCATACAAGGAGAAGACTGATCAGAGATGCAGCCAAGAGGCCCATGATCACTCTGGATGAACTGCAGAGATCTACAGCTGAGGTGGGAGACTCTGTCCATAGGACAACAATCAGTCGTATATTGCACAAATCTGGCCTTTATGGAAGAGTGGCAAGAAGAAAGCCATTTCTTAAAGATATCCATAAAAAGTGTTGTATAAAGTTTGCCACAAGCCACCTGGGAGACACACCAAACATGTGGAAGAAGGTGCTCTGGTCAGATGAAACCAAAATTGAACTTTTTGGCAACAATGCAAAACGTTATGTTTGGCGTAAAAGCAACACAGCTCATCACCTTGAACACACCATCCCCACTGTCAAACATGGTGGTGGCAGCATCATGGTTTGGGCCGCTTTTCTTCAGCAGGGACAGGGAAGATGGTTAAAATTGATGGGAAGATGGATGGAGCCAAATACAGGACCATTCTGGAAGAAAACCTGATGGAGTCTGCAAAAGACCTGAGACTGGGACGGTAATTTGTCTTCCAACAAGACAATGATTCAAAACATAAAGCAAAATCTACAATGGAATGGTTCAAAAATAAACATATCCAGGTGTTAGAATGGCCAAGTCAAAGTCCAGGCCTGAATCCAATCGAGAATCTGTGGAAAGAACTGAAAAATGCTGTTCACAAATGCTCTCCATCCAACCTCACTGAGCTCGAGCTGTTTTGCAAGGAGGAATGGGAAAACATTTCAGTCTCTCGATGTGCAAAACTGATAGAGACATACCCCAAGCGACTTACAGCTGTAATCGCAGCAAAAGGTGGCGCTACAAAGTATTAACTTAAGGGGGCTGAATAATTTTGCACGCGCAATTTTTCAGTTTTTGATTTGTTAAAAAAGTTTGAAATATCCAATAAATGTCGTTCCACTTCATGATTGTGTCCCACTTGTTGTTGATTCTTCACAAAAAAATACAGTTTTATATCTTTATGTTTGAAGCCTGAAATGTGGCAAAAGGTCGCAAAGTTCAAGGGGGCCGAATACTTTCGCAAGGCACTGTATACAGTGTTTTAACGAGATGCAATTAGTGAAAGTTTTCTCTCTCATGTATTAATTTAAATACACACGTGCACACACACAGAATGCCATATTAACCTTGGATATTTTCACATCTGTGATTTTGTTGTGCTTTCAAATATTCAGAGAGAGAAGTGCTCCTGAAGTCAATACCTTTTTGACTTGACTGAGTGCCAGAGAACTGCATTATGTTCAGGGAAGAGACAAGGAGAGGTGTAGAAAACATTCATCCCTCTCTGTCTCTCTCTCTGTCTCTCTCTCTCTCTCTCTCTCTCTCTCTCTCTCGCTCTTCTACATATTTAGTTAGATTTTTTAGTGTTGTTCTTTACAGCTGCTGTTTTTGTGTTGTCAACCTAACTTGTAGACTGTTCTAGACATTATGCTGAAGAGAACCGGATCAAAGATTTACACTTACATCAGACAATGTGTTGGTTTCTTACCAGTGTTGGTGTCCTACTAGTGTTGGTGTCCTACCAGTGTTGGTGTCCTACCGGTGTCCGTGTCCTACCAGTGTTGGTGTCCTACCTTTGTTTGTGTCCTACTGGTGTTGGTGTCCTACCGGTGTTGGTGTCCTACCGGTGTTCGTGTCCTACCGGTGTTCGTGTCCTACC
>NC_092170.1:29451612-29481612 GCF_045791955.1 Oncorhynchus clarkii lewisi
TACAGGAGAAGAGAGGAGAGTGGTACAGGAAAAGAGAGGAGAGTGGTACAGGAGAAGAGAGGAGAGTGGTACAGGAGAAGAGAGGAGAGTGGTACAGGAGAAGAGAGGAGAGTGGTACAGGAGAAGAGAGGAGAGTGGTACAGGAGATTAGAGAAGAGGGGAACAGAAGAAGAGAGGAGAGTGGTACAGGATATTAGAGGAGAGTGGTACAGGAGAAGAGAGGAGAGTGGTACAGGAGAAGAGAGGAGAGCGGTACAGGAGATTAAAGAAGAGGGGAACAGCAGAAGATAGGAGAGCGGTACAGGAGAAGAGAGGAGAGCGGTACAGGAGAAGAGAGGAGAGTGGTACAGGAAAAGAGAGGAGAGCGGTACAGGAGATTAGAGAAGAGGGGAACAGCAGAAGAGAGGAGAGTGGTACAGGAGAAGAGAGGAGAGTGGTACAGGATATTAGAGGAGAGTGGTACAGGAGAAGAGAGGAGAGTGGTACAGGAGATTAGAGAGCAACCGGATACATTTCTGAGATAAAAGCAGTTCTCAAGAATATCAGACAGATGAGATTACATTTGGACTACTCATCCCAAAGGGCTCCATGTAAGAGCCAAACTTTGACTGGCTCTTACAGAGCCAGAGGAAAGGGGGAGTAATGGCCAATATGAACTACAGTGGCCCTCAAAAATGTTTCAACTGGTATAGTGTGTGTACAGTGCATTCGGAAAGTATTCAGATCCCTTGACTTTTTCCACATTTTGTTACGTTACCGCCTTATTCTAAAATGGATTTAAAAATATATATATATCCTCATCAATCTACACACAATACCCCATATTGACAAAACAAAAATGGTTTGTAGAATTATTTGAAAATGTATTTTTAAAAGTATTCAGACCCATTGCTATGGGACTCGAAATTGAGCTCAGGTGCATCCTGTTTGCGTTGATCATCTTTTAGATGTTTCAAAAACTTTACAGGAGTCCACCTGCGGTAAATTCAAATGATTGGACATGATTTGGAAAGGCACATACCTGTCAATATAAGGTCACACAGTGGACAGTGCATGTCAGAGCAAATACCAAGTCATGGGGTCAAATGAGTTGTCCAAAGAGCTCCAGGACCAGATTGTGTCGAGGCAAAGGGTGCCAAAATGTCTGCAGCATTGAAGATCCCCAAGAACACAGTGGCCTCCATCATTCTTAAATGGAAGAAGTTTGGATTCACCAAAGACTCTTTCTCGAGCTGGCCGCTCGGCCAAACTGAGCAATCGGGGGAGAAGGGCCCTGGTCAGGGAGGTGACCAAGTCCCCGATGGTCACAATGACAGAGCTCCACAGTTCCTCTGTGGAGATGAGACAAATTTACAGAAGAACAACAATTTCTGCAGCACTCCAACAATAAGGCCTTTACGGTAGAGTGGCCAGAAGGAAGCCACTCCTCAGTAAAAGGCACTTGACCCGCTTGGAGTTTGCCAAAAGGCACCGAAAGGATGCAGACTATGAGAAACAAGATTCTCTGGTCTGATAATAGCCTTGGTTTCTCAAATGACTGCCTCGCCTGGTTCACCAACTACTTCTCAGACAGAGTTCAGTGTGTGAAATCAGAGGGCCTGTTGTCCTGACCTCTGGCAGTCTCTATGGGGGTTGCCACAGGGTTCAGGCCGACTCTTTTCTCTGTATATGTCAATGATGTCGCTCTTGCTGCGGGTGATTCTCTGATCCACCTCCACGCAGACGACACCATTCTGTATACATCTGGCCCTTCTTTGGATACTTTGCTAACAAACCTCCAAACACGCTTCAATGCCAAACAACACTCTTCCGTGGCCTCCAATTGCTTTTAAATGCTAGTAAAACTAAATGCATGCTCTTCAACCGATTGCTGCCCGCACCTGCCCTCCCGACTAGCATCACTACTCTGAACGGTTCTGACTTAGAATATGTGGACAACTACAAATACCTAGGTGTCTGGTTAGACTGTAAACTATCCTTCCAGACTCACATTAAGCATCTCCAATCCAAAATTAAATCTAGAATTGGCATCCTATTTCGCAACAAAGCCTCCTTCGCTCATGCTGCCAAACGTACCCTAGTAAAACTGACTATCCTACCGATCCTTGACTTCGGCAATGTAATTTACAAAATAGCCTCCAACATTCTACTCAGCAAACTGGATGTAGACTATCACAGTGCCATCCGTTTTGTCACCAAAGCCCCATATACTACCCACCACTGCGACCAGTATGCTCTCGTTGGCTGGTCCTCGCTACATATTCATTGCCAAAACCACTGGCTCTAGGACATCTATAAGTCTTTGCTAGGTAAAGCCCAGACTTATCTGAGCTCACTGGTCACCATAGCAACACCCACCCTTAGCATGCGCTCCAGCAGGTATATTTCACTGGTCATCCCCAAAGCCAACACTTCCTTTGGCCACCTTTCCTTCCAGTTCTCTGCTGCCAATGACTGGAATGAATTGCGAGAGTCTCATATCTCCCTCTCTAACTTTAAGCATCAGCTGTCAGAGCAGCTTACCGATCGATCACTGTACCTGGACACAGCCAATCTTTAAATATCACACCCAACTACCTCATCCCCATATTGTTATTCATCTTCTTGCTCTTTTGCACCCCAGTATCTCTACTTGCACATCATCATCTGCACATCTATCACTCCAGTGTTAATGCTAAATTGTAATTATTTTGCCTCCATGGCATATTTATTGCCTTACCTCCCTACTCCCTACGTTTGCACACACTGTACATAGATGTTTTTTACTGCGTTATTGACTGTGTTATTGTTTGTTTATGTGTAACTCTGTGTTGATGTTTTTGTCGCACTGCTTTGCTTTATCTTGGGAAAGTCGCAGTTGTAAATGAGAACCTGTTCTCAACTGGCCTACCTGGTTAAATAAAGGTGAAATAAAATTTAAATTAAAATAAATAAAAGAGATTGAACTCTTTGGCAAAGTGTCTTGTCTGGAACCTGCACCATCCCTACGGTGAAGCATGGTGGTGAAGCATGGTGGTGAAGCATGGTGGTGAAGCATGATGCTGTGGAGATGTTTTTCAGCGGCAGGGACTGGAAACTAGTCAGGATCGAGGGACAGATCAATGGAGCAAAGTACAGAGAGATCCTTGATGAATACCTGCTCCAGATCGCTGAGGACCTCAGACTGGGGTGAAGGTTCACCGTCCCACAGGACAAAGATCCTAAGCACACAGCCTAAGACAATGCTGGAATGTTTTTGGAAAAAAGTCTCTGAATGTCCTTGAGTGGCCCAGCCAGAGCCTGGACTTGAACCTGATCGACCAGCTCTCGAGAGACACGAAAATAGCTGTTCAACGACGCTCCCCATCCAACCTGACAGAGCTTGAGAGGATCTGCAGAGAAGAATGGGAGAAACTCCCCAAATACAGGTGTGCCAAGCTTGTAGCTTCATACCTAAGAAGACTCAAGGCTGTAATAGCTGCCAAAGGTCCTTAACAATGTACTGAGTAAAGGGACTGAATACTTATGTAAATGTTATGTTTTAGATTATTATAATTTTTTTTAAAGGCATTTTTCTTTTTTTTTAACTGTTGCTTTGTCATTATTGGATATTGTGTGTAGATTGATGAGGGAAAGAAACTACTTAATACATTTTAGAATATGGCTGTAACGTAACAAAATGTGGAAAAAGTCAAGGACTATGAATACTTTCCGAATGCACTGTATGTGTGTGTGTGCATGCTCGTGCGCGCGTGTGTGTTTTGGTATGTGAAACCCAGGCAAGTGTGTTGACCTTGAGAAGATAAGTGTATGCGTGCAGCAAACCATGCACCCGCCCCCTCTCTCTTACTCTCTACACATATGCACTCACACGTGCACACACACAGAAACCCAGTCATGTTAATCCTTGGATATATTCAAGTCTGTCATATTGTTGTCCTTTTCAAATATTCAGAGAAAAGTGCTCCTGAAGTCAATACCTTTTTGACTTGACTGAGTGCCAGAGAACTGCATTATGTTCAGAGAAGAGACAAGGAGAGGTGTAGAAAACATTCATTGCTCTCATCCTCGCTCTCTCTCTCTTTCTTTCTCTTCTACATATTTATCTTGTTTCTTTTTGTGTTCTTTACAGCTGCTGTTTTTGTGTTGTCAACCTAACTTGTAGACTGTTCTAGACATGATGCTAAAGAGAACAGGATCAAAGATTTACACTAACATCAGACAATGTGTTGGTTTCTTGCCAGTGTTGGTGTCCTACCAGTGTTGGTGTCCTACCAGTGTTGGTGTCCTACCAGTGTACGTGTCCTACCAGTGTTTGTGTCCTACCAGTGTTGGTGTCCTACAAGTGTTGGTGTCCTACCAGTGTCTTTGTCCTACCAGTGTTTGTGTCCTACCAGTGTTGGTGTCCTACCAGTGTTGGCGTCCTACCAGTGTTGGTGTCCTACCAGTGTTTGTGTCCTACCAGTGTTGGTGTCCTACAAGTGTTGGTGTCCTACCAGTGTTTGTGTCCTAACATTGTTTGTGTCCTACCAGTGTTGGTGTCCTATAAGTGTTGGTGTCCTATCAGTGTTTGTGTCCTACCAGTGTTGGTGTCTTACCAGTGTTGGTGTCCTACCAGAGTTGGTGTCCTATCAGTGTTGGTGTCCTACCAGTGTTGGTGTCTTACCAGTGTTGGTGTCCTACCAGTGTTGGTGTCTTACCAGTGTTTGTGTCCTACCAGAGTTCGTGTCCTACCAGTGTTGGTGTCCTACCAGTGTTGGTGTCTTACCAGTGTTGGTGTCCTACCAGAGTTTTCTGTCCTACCAGTGTTGGTGTCCTACCAGTGTTGGTGTCCTACCAGTGTTGGTGTCCTACCAGTGTTGGCGTCTTACCAGTGTTGGTGTCCTACCAGTGTTGTAGTCTTACCAGTGTCGGTGTCCTACCAGTGTTGGTGTCCTACCAGTGTTGGTGTCCTACCAGTGTTTGTGTCCTACCAGTGTTGGTGTCCTACAAGTGTTGGTGTCCTACCAGCGTTTGTGTCCTACCAGTGTTTGTGTCCTACCAGTGTTGGTGTCCTACAAGTGTTGGTGTCCTACCAGTGTTGGTGTCCTACCAGTGTTGGTGTCTTACCAGTGTTGGTGTCCTACCAGTGTTGGTGTCCTACCAGTGTACGTGTCCTACCAGTGTCCGTGTCCTACCAGTTTCGGTGTCCTACCAGTGTCGGTGTCCTACCAGTGTCTGTGTCCTACCAGTGTTTGTGTCCTACCAGTGTTGGTGTCCGACCAGTGTTGGTGTCCTACCAGTGTTGGTGTCCTACCAGTGTTTGTGTCCTACCAGTGTTGGTGTCCTACAAGTGTTGGTGTCCTACCAGTGTTTGTGTCCTACCAGTGTTTGTGTCCTACCAGTGTTGGTGTCCTACAAGTGTTGGTGTCCTATCAGTGTTGGTGTCCTACCAGTGTTGGTGTCTTACCAGTGTTGGTGTCCTACCCGTGTTGGTGTCCTACCAGTGTTGGTGTCCTACCAGAGTTGGTGTCCTATCAGTGTACGTGTCCTACCAGTGTCCGTGTCCTACCAGTTTCGGTGTCCTACCAGTGTCGGTGTCCTACCAGTGTCTGTGTCCTACCAGTGTTGGTGTCCTACCAGTGTTGGTGTCCTACCAGTGTTGGTGTCCTACCAGTGTTTGTGTCCTACCAGTGTTGGTGTCCTACAAGTGTTGGTGTCCTACCAGTGTTTGTGTCCTACCAGTGTTTGTGTCCTACCAGTGTTGGTGTCCTACAAGTGTTGGTGTCCTACCAGTGTTGGTGTCTTACCAGTGTTGGTGTCCTACCAGTTTTGGTGTCCTACCAGTGTTGGTGTCCTACCAGAGTTGGTGTCCTATCAGTGTTGGTGTCCTACCAGTGTTGGTGTCTTACCAGTGTTGGTGTCCTACCAGTGTTGGTGTCTTACCAGTGTTTGTGTCCTACCAGAGTTTGTGTCCTACCAGTGTTGGTGTCCTACCAGTGTTGGTGTCTTACCAGTGTTGGTGTCCTACCAGAGTTTTCTGTCCTACCAGTGTCCGTGTCCTACCAGTTTCGGTGTCCTACCAGTGTCGGTGTCCTACCAGTGTCTGTGTCCTACCAGTGTTTGTGTCCTACCAGTGTTGGTGTCATACCAGTGTTGGTGTCCTACCAGTGTTGGTGTCCTACCAGTGTTTGTGTCCTACCAGTGTTGGTGTCCTACAAGTGTTGGTGTCCTACCAGTGTTGGTGTCTTATCAGTGTTGGTGTCCTACCAGTGTTGGTGTCCTACCAGTGTTGGTGTCCTACCAGAGTTGGTGTCCTATCAGTGTTGGTGTCCTACCAGTGTTGGTGTCTTACCAGTGTTGGTGTCCTACCAGTGTTGGTGTCTTACCAGTGTTTGTGTCCTACCAGAGTTTGTGTCCTACCAGTGTTGGTGTCCTACCAGTGTTGGTGTCTTACCAGTGTTGGTGTCCTACCAGAGTTTTCTGTCCTACCAGTGTCCGTGTCCTACCAGTTTCGGTGTCCTACCAGTGTCGGTGTCCTACCAGTGTCTGTGTCCTACCAGTGTTCGTGTCCTACCAGTGTTGGTGTCATACCAGTGTTGGTGTCCTACCAGTGTTGGTGTCCTACCAGTGTTTGTGTCCTACCAGTGTTGGTGTCCTACAAGTGTTGGTGTCCTACCAGTGTTTGTGTCCTACCAGTGTTTGTGTCCTACCAGTGTTGGTGTCCTACAAGTGTTGGTGTCCTACCAGTGTTGGTGTCCTACCAGTGTTGGTGTCCTACCAGTGTTGGTGTCCTACCAGTGTACGTGTCCTACCAGTGTCCGTGTCCTACCAGTTTCGGTGTCCTACCAGTGTCGGTGTCCTACCAGTGTCTGTGTCCTACCAGTGTTTGTGTCCTACCAGTGTTGGTGTCCTACCAGTGTTGGTGTCCTACCAGTGTTGGTGTCCTACCAGTGTTGTTGTCCTACCAGTGTACGTGTCCTACCAGTGTCCGTGTCCTACCAGTTTCGGTGTCCTACCAGTGTCGGTGTCCTACCAGTGTCTGTGTCCTACCAGTGTTTGTGTCCTACCAGTGTTGGTGTCCTACCAGTGTTGGTGTCTTACCAGTGTTGGTGTCCTACCAGTGTTGGTGTCCTACCAGAGTTTTCTGTCCTACCAGTGTCCGTGTCCTACCAGTTTCGGTGTCCTACCAGTGTCGGTGTCCTACCAGTGTTGGTGTCCTACCAGTGTTGGTGTCCTACCAGTGTTGGTGTCTTACCAGTGTTGGTGTCTTACCAGTGTTGGTGTCCTACCAGTGTTGGTGTCCTACCAGTGTTGGTGTCCTACCAGAGTTGGTGTCCTATCAGTGTTGGTGTCCTACCAGTGTTGGTGTCTTACCAGTGTTGGTGTCCTACCAGTGTTGGTGTCTTACCAGTGTTTGTGTCCTACCAGAGTTCGTGTCCTACCAGTGTTGGTGTCCTACCAGTGTTGGTGTCTTACCAGTGTTGGTGTCCTACCAGAGTTTTCTGTCCTACCAGTGTCCGTGTCCTACCAGTTTCGGTGTCCTACCAGTGTCGGTGTCCTACCAGTGTCTGTGTCCTACCAGTGTTTGTGTCCTACCAGTGTTGGTGTCATACCAGTGTTGGTGTCCTACCAGTGTTGGTGTCCTACCAGTGTTTGTGTCCTACCAGTGTTGGTGTCCTACAAGTGTTGGTGTCCTACCAGTGTTTGTGTCCTACCAGTGTTTGTGTCCTACCAGTGTTGGTGTCCTACAAGTGTTGGTGTCCTACCAGTGTTGGTGTCCTACCAGTGTTGGTGTCCTACCAGTGTTGGTGTCCTACCAGTGTACGTGTCCTACCAGTGTCCGTGTCCTACCAGTTTCGGTGTCCTACCAGTGTCGGTGTCCTACCAGTGTCTGTGTCCTACCAGTGTTTGTGTCCTACCAGTGTTGGTGTCCTACCAGTGTTGGTGTCTTACCAGCGTTGGTGTCCTACCAGAGTTTTCTGTCCTACCAGTGTCCGTGTCCTACCAGTTTCGGTGTCCTACCAGTGTCGGTGTCCTACCAGTGTTGGTGTCCTACCAGTGTACGTGTCCTACCAGTGTCCGTGTCCTACCAGTTTCGGTGTCCCACCAGTGTCGGTGTCCTACCAGTGTCTGTGTCATACCAGTGTTTGTGTCCTACCAGTGTTGGTGTCCTACCAGTGTTGGTGTCCTACCAGTGTTGGTGTCCTACCAGTGTTTGTGTCCTACCAGTGTTGGTGTCCTACAAGTGTTGGTGTCCTACCAGTGTTTGTGTCCTACCAGTGTTTGTGTCCTACCAGTGTTGGTGTCCTACAAGTGTTGGTGTCCTATCAGTGTTGGTGTCCTACCAGTGTTGGTGTCTTACCAGTGTTGGTGTCCTACCAGTGTTGGTGTCCTACCAGTGTTGGTGTCCTACCAGAGTTGGTGTCCTATCAGTGTTGGTGTCCTACCAGTGTTGGTGTCTTACCAGTGTTGGTGTCCTACCAGTGTTGATGTCTTACCAGTGTTTGTGTCCTACCAGTGTTGGTGTCCTACCAGTGTTGGTGTCCTACAAGTGTTGGTGTCCTACCAGTGTTTGTGTCCTACCAGTGTTTGTGTCCTACCAGTGTTGGTGTCCTACAAGTGGTGGTGTCCTATCACTGTTGGTGTCCTACAAGTGTTGGTGTCTTACCAGTGTTGGTGTCCTACCAGTGCTGGTGTCCTACCAGTGTTGGTGTCCTACCAGAGTTGGTGTCCTATCAGTGTTGGTGTCCTACCAGTGTTGGTGTCTTACCAGTGTTGGTGTCCTACCAGTGTTGGTGTCTTACCAGTGCTTGTGTCCTTCAAGAGTTCGTGTCCTACCAGTGTTGGTGTCTTACCAGTGTTGGTGTCCTACCAGAGTTTTCTGTCCTACCAGTGTCCGTGTCCTACCAGTTTCGGTGTCCTACCAGTGTCTGTGTCCTACCAGTGTTTGTGTCCTACCAGTGTTGGTGTTCTAACAGTGTTGGTGTCCTACCAGTGTTGGTGTCCTACCAGTGTTTGTGTCCTACCAGTGTTGGTGTCCTACAAGTGTTGGTGTCCTACCAGTGTTTGTGTCCTACCAGTGTTTGTGTCCTACCAGTGTTGGTGTCCTACAAGTGGTGGTGTCCTATCACTGTTGGTGTCCTACCAGTGTTGGTGTCTTACCAGTGTTGGTGTCCTACCAGTGCTGGTGTCCTACCAGTGTTGGTGTCCTACCAGAGTTGGTGTCCTATCAGTGTTGGTGTCCTACCAGTGTTGGTGTCTTACCAGTGTTGGTGTCCTACCAGTGTTGGTGTCTTACCAGTGTTTGTGTCCTACCAGAGTTCGTGTCCTACCAGTGTTGGTGTCCTACCAGTGTTGGTGTCTTACCAGTGTTGGTGTCCTACCAGAGTTTTCTGTCCTACCAGTGTCCGTGTCCTACCAGTTTTGGTGTCCTACCAGTGTCGGTGTCCTACCAGTGTCTGTGTCCTACCAGTGTTTGTGTCCTACCAGTGTTGGTGTCCTACCAGTGTTGGTGTCCTACCAGTGTTTGTGTCCTACCAGTGTTGGTGTCCTACAAGTGTTGGTGTCCTACCAGTGTTTGTGTCCTACCAGTGTTGGTGTCCTACCAGTGTTGGTGTCCTACAAGTGTTGGTGTCCTACCAGTGTTGGTGTCCTACCAGTGTTGGTGTCTTACCAGTGTTGGTGTCCTACCAGTTTCGGTGTCCTACCAGTGTTTGTGTCCTACCAGTGTTGGTGTCCTACCAGTGTTGGTGTCTTACCAGTGTTGGTGTCCTACCAGAGTTTTCTGTCCTACCAGTGTCCGTGTCCTACCAGTTTTGGTGTCCTACCAGTGTCGGTGTCCTACCAGTGTCTGTGTCCTACCAGTGTTTGTGTCCTACCAGTGTTGGTGTCCTACCAGTGTTGGTGTCCTACCAGTGTTTGTGTCCTACCAGTGTTGGTGTCCTACAAGTGTTGGTGTCCTACCAGTGTTTGTGTCCTACCAGTGTTTGTGTCCTACCAGTGTTGGTGTCCTACAAGTGTTGGTGTCCTACCAGTGTTGGTGTCCTACCAGTGTTGGTGTCTTACCAGTGTTGGTGTCCTACCAGTGTTGGTGTCCTACCAGTGTACGTGTCCTACCAGTGTCCGTGTCCTACCAGTGTTGGTGTCCTACCAGTGTACGTGTCCTACCAGTGTCCGTGTCCTACCAGTTTCGGTGTCCTACCAGTGTCGGTGTCCTACCAGTGTCTGTGTCCTACCAGTGTTTGTGTCCTACCAGTGTTGGTGTCCTACCAGTGTTTGTGTCCTACCAGTGTTAGTGTCCTACACGTGTTGGTGTCCTACCAGTGTTTGTGTCCTACCAGTGTTTGTGTCCTACCAGTGTTGGTGTCCTACAAGTGTTGGTGTCCTATCAGTGTTGGTGTCCTACCAGTGTTGGTGTCTTACCAGTGTTGGTGTCCTACCAGTGTTGGTGTCCTACCAGTGTTGGTGTCCTACCAGAGTTGGTGTCCTATCAGTGTTGGTGTCCTACCAGTGTTGGTGTCTTACCAGTTTTAGTGTCCTACCAGTGTTGGTGTCTTACCAGTGTTTGTGTCTTACCAGAGTTCGTGTCCTACCAGTGTTGGTGTCTTACCAGTGTTGGTGTCCTACCAGAGTTTTCTGTCCTACCAGTGTTGGTGTCCTACCAGTGTTGGTGTCCTACCAGTGTTGGCGTCTTACCAGTGTTGGTGTCCTACCAGTGTTGTTGTCTTACCAGTGTTGGTGTCTTACCAGTGTTGGTGTCCCACCAGTGTTGTTGTCTTACCAGTGTTGGTGTCCTACCAGTGTTGGTGTCCTACCAGTGTTCGTGTCCTACCAGTGTTGGTGTCTTACCAGTGTTGGTGTCCTACCAGTGTTCGTGTCCTACCAGTGTTGGTGTCCTACCAGTGTTGGTGTCCTACCAGTGTTCGTGTCCTACCAGTGTTGTTGTCTTACCAGTGTTGGTGTCTTACCAGTGTTGGTGTCCTACCAGTGTTGTTGTCTTACCAGTGTTGGTGTCTTACCAGTGTTGGTGTCCTGCCAGTGTTCGTGTCCTACCAGTGTTTGTGTCCTACCAGTGTTGGTGTCTTACCAGTGTTGGTGTCCTACCAGTGTTGGTGTCCTACCAGTGTGGGAGGATTTTGTGTGTGGGCTTCTCAGTGTGAATCAATGAATGGAGCAATGTCTTTTAGTTTCTCGATCATGTGTGCAAGCCATCTGTGTGTGTGTGTGTGTGGTTAGGAGCACGTAAATTGTCAGCCTTCCTCTCTGGTGCCATACACATGCAAACACGCAAATACATGCCCATGTGTACACGCACACACGCAAATACATGCCCGTGCACATGTGTACGGGCATGTATTTGCGTGTGTGCGTGTACACATGGGCATGTATTTGCGTGTTTGCATGTGTATGGCACCAGAGAGGAAGGCTGACAATTTACGTGCTCCTAACCAACTGTGCTATTTTGTTAACTTTTTTGCTTGGTTTGTAACTTTTTGGATTGGTTTGTAACTTTTGTACATAATGTTGCTACTACCATCTCTTATAACCAAAAATATCTTCTGGACATCAGAACAACGATTAAGCTTTTACCTTTAACGATTCTGACACAAATTATTTCCTGCTTCCTCAGGAACAGGCCCAAATCCCCGTCATTTGCGCAAAGAAAAGATGGAGAAAAAGGGGGCGGGGGGTGGGCTGACTTCTGAGAATTTGTAGGCGAGCAAGTAAATCTCCACTCCAATCTTTTCTATTGGCCAACATGCAATCATTGGAAATGTAATCAAAGCATGCGGTTGACCAACTGTTTTCCCTGACATTTTCATCCACTCACTGACAGAGTCTGTAATACCTAAACTCAGCAAGAAAAGAAACGTCTCTCACTGTCAACTGCTTTTATATTCAGCAAAATTAACAAGTGTAAATATGTGTATGCACATAACAAGATTAAACAACTGGGACATAAACTGAACAAGTTCCACAGACATGTGACTAACAGAAATGGAATAATGTGTCAAATTCAAAAGTAACAGTAACAGCCAGTCTGGTCACCAGCTGCATTAACTTAGGGGGCAGCATTTTCACTTTTGGATGAATAGCGTGCCCAGAGTAAACTGCCTCCTACTCAGTCCCAGATGCTAATATATGCATATTATAATTAGTATTGGATAGAAAACACTCTGACGTTTCTAAAACTGTTTGAATGATGTCTGTGAGTATAACAGGAAGTGGGAAATCTGAGGTTTGTGGTTTTTGAACTCAGCCCCTATCTAATACACAGTGGGATATGGGTCATCTTGCACTTCCTAAGGCTTCCACTCGATGTCAACAGTCTTTAGAACGTTGTTTCAGGCTTCTACTGTGAAGGGGAGCCGGATGAGAGCTGATTGAGTCAGAGGTCTGGCAGCAGCCTCGATCTCAGTCAGGCACGTTCACATGAGAGGTATCTCCCGTTCCTTTGCTTTTCTACGGACAATGGAATTCTCCGGTTGGAACATTATTGAACATTTATGATCAAAACATCCTAAAGATTGATTCTATACTTAGTTTGACAAGTTTCTATGACCTATAATATCACTTTTTGAACTTTTCATCCGACGTTTGGCTGGACCTGAACGCGCGTTTGGATTTGTTTACCAAACATTCTAACAAAAGAAGCTATTTGGACATAAATTATGGTCATTGTCGAACAAATCAAACATTTATTGTGGAACTGCGATTCCTGGGAGTGCATTCTGATGAAGATCATCAAAGGTAAGTGAATATTTATAATGCTATTTCTGACTAATGTTGACTGCGCAACATGGCAGATATTTATTTTGTCTGGTTTGGGCTCTAAGCGCCGTACTCAGATTATGCTTTTTCCGTAAAGTTTTTTTGAAATCTGACACAGCGGTTGCATTAAGGAGAAGTGTATCTAAAGTTCCATGCATAACACTTGAATTTTCATCAACATTTATAATGAGTATTTCTGTGAATAGGTGTGGCAAAATCACAGCATGTTTTTGAACTACTGAACATAACACACCAATGTAAAATTAGATTTTTGGATATAAATATGCACTTTATCAAACATACATATATTGTGTAACATGAAGTCCTATGAATGTCATCGGATGAAGATCATCAAAGGTTAGTGATTAATTTTATCTCTATTTGTGCTTTTTGTGACTCCTCTCTTTGGCTGGAAAAATGGGTTTTTATGTGACTTGGTGGTGACCTAACATAATCGTTTGTGGAGCTTTCGCTGTAAAGCATTTTTGAATCAGACACTTTGGCTGGATTAACGAGAATTGTATCTTTAAAATGGTGCCTAATACTTGTATGTTTGAGAAATTTGATTTATGAGATTTCTGTTGACTTGTATTTGGTGCCCTGCAATTTCATTGGCTGTTGGTGAGGGGATCCGCTAGCGAAATGGGGTTCCAGTTCTTTGCCAGTTCTTGCTGTGAGATGTTACCCCACTCTTCCACCAAGAAACCTGCAAGTTCCTGGGAAATGGCCCTAGCCCTCACCCTCCGATACAGCAGGTCCCAGACGTGCTCAATGGGATTGAGATCCGGGCTCTTCGCTGGCCATGGCAGAACACTGACATTCCTGTCTTGCAGGAAATCACACACAGAACGAGCAGTATGGCTGGTGGCATTGTCATGCTGGAGGTTCATGTCAGGATGAGCCTGCAGGAAGGGTACCACATGAGGGAGGAGACTGTCTTCCCTGTAACATACAGCGTTGAGATTGCCTGCAATTACAACAAGCTCAGTCCGATGATGTGTGACACACCGCCCCAGACCATGATGGACCCTCCACCTCCAAATCGATCCCGCTCCATAGGAAAGGTCTCGGTGTAACACTCATTTCGTCAATGGTAAACGAGAATCTGACCTTATCCCCTGGTGAGACAAAACCGTGACTCGTCAGTGAAGAGCACTTTTTGCCAGTCCTGTCTGGTCCAGCGACGGTGGGTTTGTGCCCATATGTGACATTGTTGCCAGTGAAGTCTGGTGAGGACCTGCCTTACAACAGGCCTACAAGCCTCTCTCAGCCTATTGCAGACAGTCTGAGCACTGATGGAGGGATTGTGCGTTCCTGGTATAACTCTGGCAGTTGTTGTTGCCATCCTGTAGCTGTCCCGCAGGTGTGATGTTCGGATGTACCGATCCTGTGCAGGTGTTGTTACACATGGTCTGCTACTGTGAGGACGATCAGCTGTCCATCCTGTCTCACTGTAGCACTGTGTTAGGCGTCTCACAGTACAGACATTGCAATTTATTGCCCTGGCCACATCTGCAGCCCTCATACCTCCTTGCAGCCTGCCCAAGGCACGTTCACGCAGATGAGCAGGGACCCGGGGCATCTTTCTTTTGGTGTTTTTCAGAGTCAGTAGAAAGGCCTCTTTAGTGTCCTAGATTTTCATAACTGTGACCTTAACTGCCTACCGCCTGTAAGCTGTTAGTGTCTTAACAACCGTTCCACAGGTGCATGTTCATTAATTGTTTATGGTTAATTGAAAAAGCATGGGAAACAGTGTTTAAATCCTTTGCAATGAAGATCTGTGAAGTTATTTGGAATTTTACGAATTATCTTTGAAAGACAGGGTCCTGAAAAAGGGGTAGTTTTTTGTTGTTGCTGAGTTTACATGTTTCAAGCAGACCACCATAGTCCCTATGCCCAAGGAAGCGAAGGTGACCTGTCTAAATGATTACCGCCCTGTAGCCATGAAGTGCTTTGAAAGGATGGTCATGGCTCAAATCAACAGCCTCCGCCCGGATACCCTAGACCCAGTCCAAATCGCATACCGCCCCAACAGATCCACAGATGAAGCAATCTCAATTGCACTCCACACTGCAATTTCCCCACCTGCACAGAAGGAACACCTACGTGAGAATGCTGTTCATTGATTAAAGCTCAGCGTTCAACACCATAGTGCCCACAAATCTCATCACTAAGATAAGGACCCTGGGACGAAAGACCTCCCCCTGCAACTGGATCCTGGACTTCCTGATGGGTCGCCCCCAGGTGGTAAAGGTAGGCAACAACACATCTGCCACGCTGATACTCAACACTGGGGCCCCTCAGAGGTGTGTACTTAGTCCCCTCCTGTACTCCCTGTTCACCCACGTGACTACAACACCATCATTAAATTTGCTGATGACACAACTATGGTAGGCCTGATCACCGACAATGATGAGACAGCCTATAGGGAGGAGGTCAGAGCCCCGGCAGTGTGGTGCCAGGACAACAACGTATCCTTCAATGTGAGCAAGACAAAGGAGCTGATCGTGGACTAGAGGAAAAGGCGGGCCAAACAAGTCACCATTAACATCGAAGGGTTTGGCATGGGTTCCCAGATCCTCGAAAAAGTCATACTGCTACACCATCGAGAGCATCCTGACAAGTTGCATCACCACCTGGTTTGGTATGTGCTCGGCTTCTGACCATAAGACGCTACAGAGCGTAGAGCCCAGTACATCACTGGGGCCAAGCTTCCTGCCATCCATGACCAACAGTGCCTTGCGAAAGTATTCATGCGCCTTGGCATTTTTCCTGTTTTATTGCATTTACAACCTGTACTTTAATACCTAAAGTTGGTTTAGAAAAGTCGTTTGAAGTGATTTGTAAAAGTTTATAGGCGACTTTTGTAATTTTAAAAAGTGACGTTGCGTCTTGTAAATGGGCTTTTTGCAGCATCAGACTGGCCTTCAGCAAATTACATTTTGGGTATACAATGACGGATTTAATCGGGAAAAAGACCCAATTGTGATGTTTATGGGACATATAGGAGTGCCAACAAAGAAGCTCGTCCAAGGTAATGAATGTTTTATATTTTATTTCTACGTTTTGGGTAGCGCCGGCTACCGCAAAATCTGTTGTTTACGTGTCGTGCTGGTATTTTGGTGAATGCTATCAGATAATAGCTTCTCATGCTTTCGCCAAAAAGCATTTTACAAATCTGACTTGGTGGCTAGATTCACAACGAGTGTAGCTTTAATTCAGTACCTTGCATGTGTATTTTTATGAAAGTTTGAGATTTATCGAGTACTATACTCGAGTACTATAGGTGGCGCTCTGAAATTTCCGCTGAGCTGTCCCTGTGCAGGGACCACCTCGGTAAGATTAAAAGGATTTTATGTAATGGAAATACACAAACTAGTCCAAATTGGTGAAGTGAAATGAAAAAAATAACTTGTTTCCAAAAATTCCAAAAATTAATAAAAGGAATAGTGGTGCATGCATATGTATTCACCCCCTTTGCTATGAATACCCTAAATAAGATCTGGTGCAACCAATTACCTTCAGGAGTCACATAACTAGTTAAATAAAGTCCACCTGTGTGCAATATAAGTGTCACATGATCTGTCACATGATCTCAGTATACATACACCTGTTCTTAAAGGCCCCAGTGTCTGCAACACCACTAAGCAAGGGGCACCACCAAGCAAGTGGCACCATGAAGACCTAGGAGCTCTCCAAACAGGTAATGGACAAAGTTGTGGAGAAGTACAGATCAGGGTTGGGTTATAAAGAATATCAGGAACTTTGAACATCCCACGGAGCCCCATTAAATCTATTATTAAAAAATGGAAAGAATATGGCACCACAACAAACCCACCAAAAGCTACAAAGCTCCACAGTATCTGTCCATATGACCACTTTAAGCCATACACTCCACAGAGCTGGGCTTTACGGAAGAGTGGCAAGAAAAAAGCAATTGCTTGAAGAAAAAAAATTAGCAAACATGTTTGGTGTTCACCAAAAGGCATGTAGGAGACTCCCCAAACATATGGAAGAAAGTACTCTGGTCAGATGAGACTAAAATTTAGATTTTTGGCCATCAAGGAAAATGTTACATCTGGCGCAAACTAAACAACTCTCATCACCCCGAGAACATCATCCCCACAGTGAAGCATGCTGGTGGCAGCATCATGCTGTGGGATGTTTTTCATCGGCAGGGACTAGGAAACTGGTCAGAATTGAAGGAATGATGGATGGCACTAAATACAGGGAAATTCCTAAGGGAAACCTGTTTCAGTCATCCAGAGATTTGAGACTAAGACGGAGGTTTACCTTCCAGCAGGACAATGACCCTAAGCATACTGCTAAAGAAACACTCAAGTGGTTTAAGGGGAAACATTTATATGTATTGGAATGGCCTAGTCAAAGCCCAGACCTTTTATTTCTTGTTTGTTTCACAATAACAAATATTTGCATCTTCAAAGTGGTAGGCATGTTGTGTAAATCAAATGATACAACCCCCCCCCCCCCCCCCCAAATCTATTTGATTTCCAGTTTGTAAGGCAATTAAATAGGAAAAATACCAAGGGGTGAATACTTTTGCAAGCCACTGTATATACTATGCAGTGTCAGAGGAAAGCCCCCAAAATGGTCAGAGTCTCGGACCAAAAGGCTCAGTCATAGACTATTTTCTCTGCTACCACACGGGAAGAGGAGCTCCATGTCTAGGACCAAAAGGCTCCTTAACAGCTTCTAGCCCCAAGCCGTAAGACTGCTGAAAAATGTATCAATTGGCCACCGGACTATTTACATTGACCCCCCCCCCTCCATTTGTTTTGTACACTGCTGCTTCTCACTGCTTATTATGTATGCATAGTCACTTCACCCCTACCTACATGTACAAATTACCTCAACTAACCTGTACCCCTGCACACTTACTCGATACTGGCCACCCCCTGTATATAGCCTGTTATTGTTATTTTTTTGTGTTACTTTTTATTATTTTTTAAAACTTTAGTTTATTTGCTAAATGTTTTCTTAACTCTTTCTTGAACTGCACTGTTGGTTAAGTCCTTGTATTCACAGTAACATCTACACTTGTTGTTTTTGGCACATGTGGGAAATACAGTTTGATTTGATTTTGAAGAACACAGGCCGGATTGTGGTTGGTCTAAGCCGAGGATCCTCTGTGGTTGAGTGAAGAGAGAAAATCCTCTGGCTTTTGTTCAAGTCCTGTCCTCTGACCCCCCCCCCCCCCCCCCCCAAACACACACACATAATTCAACAAGTAATTACATTATCTGTCTATATGAAACCATACTCAGTTGGCAGCCTCTATAATTAATTCATGCCCTCCCTTACTTGTTTTAAATATTCATAGAAATGATCCATGGCCTCTCTTCTCTTAATCTTGTTCATGTTGCTTTTTCATGACAATTTTTTCCCTTCAGTGTAGAGAGAGAGGCTGGATGCTTGTGGACGTACAGTATATCATTGGAACTGGAGGGATTTAGCAGGCATAGATATTACTGGGCCAATATTCATATAGCTGAATTAAGGTCACAATAAAATGACAAACACATGCATAAATAAAGTAACCAAGGCGTAGGGTTTCAATTAGCATCAGATGTAGTGGACACATTCACTAATCCAAGCACATTGGTGACCTCACTGCTCATTTGTGTTCCTGTGAAGGACATACAGAGCCTTCAGAAAGTATTTACACCCTTTGACTTTTTCCACATTTTGTTGTGTTAAAGCCTGAATTTAAAATGGATTAAATGTAGATTGTTTTTGTCACTGATCTAAACACAGTACCCCATAATGTTAGAGTGGAATTATGTTTTTAGAAATGTTTACGAATTAATAAAATATTTTGAGTGTATTGAGTCAAGATCCTTCAGTCGAGCAGTGAATTTCCAACACAGATTCAACCAAAAAGGGAGGTTTTCCAATGGCTCACAATGAAGGGCACCTATTGGTAGATGGGTAAAACAATTAAAAGCAAACATTGAATATCCCTTTGAGGATGGTGAAGCTTTGAAGGCTGGATTACACTTGGTCTATCGACATGTCTGTGAACAGTTAGCGCAGTGACATCATGAATATTCTATTGTTGTCTGACAGCAAACTTATCGTCGTCGTTATGATGAAGTATAAACACAAAACGAGGGCATACTTGCCTTATTTGAACACCAATTAACCCATTCAAGAATTTAGTAAATGTCAATCCAGCTAGCCAGGCAACTAAAATCAACTTTCTAAACAATGTTTTGGTTTGTTGCTAGCTTGTTAGCTACTTAGCTAGCTAGCTAGTCAGTTCAAATAATGACCAAAGCATATTAACTTTAGCCACTTTTTTTCATTATTATAGGAAAATAAATCCACCACAACAACATCATTAATTACAAGGTAATGAAGGCGAGCATACAGAAAACAGCTTATGGTAGTGAGTGTGATGAATTAAAATAAGGTAATTCTATCTGAGAATTTTTTAACTCCTGCACAGTCTTGTCACAGACGGATTTGATCCTATTGCTGTAGCAGCCCAGCAAGCACGACAACGGACTTTGCTACAGTCGCAGAGACATTAACTTTCGCAGCAATGTTCTAAAAAACATTCCACCGGAGGATGAATTAAATGTTGTTTGACCAGCGACACTTGCCACATTCTTATTGTCTACATACATGTCGTTGGCGGAAGAATAAACCACCTTTATTAACATGTATACTACTCTCACTCTGTGTCTCTCTACTTCTGCTCTTCTCCATTTCAGCATTTTCTCAATTTATTTGTATTTCTCTACCTTCACACTGTCTGTCTCTCTCTAGTTGAAGACGACATAATGTATCAGCAAACTAAAGGGAGGGTATTATCATTCTGTAGAGGAGGAATCACTAGACTAGAGGAGACATAGTATCATTCTGTAGAGGAGGAATCACTAGACTAGAGGAGACAGTATCATTCTGTAGAGGAGGAATCACTATACTAGAGGAGGCAGTATCATTCTGTAGAGGAAGAATCACTAGACTAGAGGAGACATAGTATCATTCTGTAGAGGAGGTATCACTAGACAAGAGGAGACAGTATCATTCTGTAGAGGAGGAATCACTAGACTAGAGGAGACATAGTATTATTCTGTAGAGGAGGAATCACTAGACAAGAGGAGATATAGTAGTATTCTGTAAAGGAGGTATCAGTAGACTAGATTAGTCCCAGTAACATTCTGTCTGTGAGATATCAGAAGACTAGAGGAGACCTAGTAACATTCTATAGAGGATGTATCACTAGACTAGAGGAGACCTAGTAACATTCTATAGAGGAGGTATCACTAGACTAGAGGAGACATAGTATCATTCTGTAGAGGAGGAATCACTAGACAAGAGGAGTCAGTATCATTCTGTAGAGGAGGTATCACTAGACTAGAGGAGACATAGTATCATTCTGTAGAGGAGGAATCACTAGACTAGAGGAGACCTAGTAACATTCTGTAAAGGAGGAATCAGTAGAATAGAGGAGACAGAGTATCATTCTGTAGAGGATATATCACTAGACTAGAGGAGACAGAGTACCATTCTATAGAGGATGTATCACTAGACTAGAGGAGACCTAGTAACATTCTATAGAGGAGGTATCACTAGACTAGAGGAGACATAGTATCATTCTGTAGAGGAGATATCACTAGACTAGAGGAGACCTAGTCACATTCTGTAAAGGAGGAATCAGTAGAATAGAGGAGTCTTAGTAACATTCTGTAAAGAAGGAATCAGTAGAATAGAGGAGTCTTAGTAACATTCTGTCTGGGAGATATCAGTAGACCAGAGTAGACTTAGTAACATTCTGAGGAGGAGGTATCAGAAGACAAGAGGATACATGGTATAATTCTATAGAGGAGGTATCACTAGACAAGAGGAGACCTAGTAACATTCTGAAGAGGAGGTATCGCTATACTAGAGGAGACATAGTAACACTCTGAAGAGGAGGAACCATAAGACTAGAGGAGACCTAGTAACATTCTATAGAGGAGGTATCACTAGACTAGAGGAGACCTAGTAACATTATATAGAGGAGGTATCACTAGACTAGAGGAGACGTAGTAACATTCTGTAGAGGAGGTATCAGTAGACTAGAGGAGACAAGTATCATTATGTAGAGGAGGTATCACTAGACTAGAGGAGACATAGTAGCGTTCTGTAGAGGAGGTATCACTAGACTAGAGGAGACATAGTAGCGTTCTGTAGAGGAGGTATCACTAGACTAGAGAAGACCTAGTAACATTCTATAGAGGAGGTATCACTAGACTAGAGGAGACTTAGTAACATTCTGTAGAGGGGGTATCACTAGACTAGAGGAGACTTAGTAACATTCTGTAGAGGAGGTATCAGTAGACTAGAGGAGACCCAGTAACATTCTATAGAGGAGGTATCACTAGACTAGAGGAGACTTAGTAACATTCTGTAGAGGAGGTATCACTAGACTAGAGGAGACCTAGTAGCGTTCTGTAGAGGAGGTATCACTAGACTAGAGGAGACCTAGTAGCGTTCTGTAAAGGAGGTATCACTAGACTAGAGGAGACCTGGGGACATTGAAGTGGCCCCTAAGTGGTCATTGCGTGTATGTCTATTTTTCCCTCATGTTGGCCCTTTTATTTTCCACAGCCCTTTCTCTTTCACCCTGTCTCCCTCTCTTCCCAAGAGCCCTCCACTCCTCTCAGACCACAGAACAATACATATAGCGTCATGCTAAAGCATCCTCCAAACAGACCCTAGGCCACATCGCACAGAACATCTCCAGTTCCTCTCAGACCACATAACATCTCCCGTTCCTCTCAGACCACATAACATCTCCAGTTCCTCTCAGACCACAGAACATCTCCAGTTCCTCTCAGACCACATAACATCTCCAGTTCCTCTCTGACCAAATAACATCTTCAGGTCCTCTCAGACAAAAAAAGAACACATCACTGTACACAGCACCCTATCTCCCAACCAACACCTTGCCAGGCAATGTCAGGGTCCCATTCACCCGCATTATTCTCTTATCAAACAACAACAGCAATGAAACCAAAGCAACAACATCACAACAAGCAAAAATGGAAAAAAAATCGAATCCAAATCCTAAAGGAAAAGAGAGAGAGAGAGAGAGAGAGTTAGAGACAAATAGAGAGAGAGAGAGTTAGAGACAGAGAGAGAGAGAGTTAGAGACAGATAGAGAGAGAGAGAGTTAGAGACAGAGAGAGAGAGAGAGAGAGAGAGAGTTAGAGACAGATAGAGAGAGAGAGAGTTAGAGACAGAGAGAGAGAGAGAGAGAGAGTTAGAGACAGATAGAGAGAGAGAGAGTTAGAGACAGAGAGAGAGAGAGTTAGAGACAGATAGAGAGAGAGAGAGAGAGAGTTAGAGACAGAGAGAGAGAGAGAGTTAGAGACAGATAGAGAGAGAGAGAGAGAGAGAGAGAGAGTTAGAGACAAATAGAGAGAGAGAGAGTTAGAGACAGAGAGAGAGAGAGTTAGAGACAGATAGAGAGAGAGAGAGAGAGAGTTAGAGACAGAGAGAGAGAGAGAGTTAGAGACAGATAGAGAGAGAGAGAGAGAGAGAGTTAGAGACAGATAGAGAGAGAGAGAGTTAGAGACAGAGAGAGAGAGAGAGAGAGAGAGAGTTAGAGACAGAGAGAGAGAGAGAGTTAGAGACAGATAGAGAGAGACAGAGAGAGAGAGTTAGAGACAAATAGAGAGAGAGAGAGTTAGAGACAGAGAGAGAGAGAGTTAGAGACAGATAGAGAGAGAGAGAGAGAGAGTTAGAGACAGAGAGAGAGAGAGAGTTAGAGACAGATAGAGAGAGAGAGAGAGAGAGTTAGAGACAGATAGAGAGAGAGAGAGTTAGAGACAGAGAGAGAGAGAGAGAGAGAGAGAGAGAGAGAGTTAGAGACAGATAGAGAGAGAGAGAGAGAGAGAGTTAGAGACAGAGAGAGAGAGAGTTAGAGACAGATAGAGAGAGAGAGAGAGAGAGAGTTAGAGACAGATAGAGAGAGAGAGAGAGAGAGTTAGAGACAGAGAGAGAGAGAGAGAGAGAGAGAGTTAGAGATAGATAGAGAGAGAGAGAGAGACAGATAGAGAGAGAGAGAGAGAGAGAGAGAGAGAGAGAGAGAGTTAGAGACAGATAGAGAGAGAGAGAGAGTTAGAGACAGATAGAGAGAGAGAGAGAGAGAGAGAGAGTTAGAGACAGAGAGAGAGAGATAGAGAGAGAGAGTTAGAGACAGATAGAGAGAGAGATAGAGAGAGAGAGAGAGAGTTAGAGACAGAGAGATAGAGATAGAGAGAGAGACAGAGAGAGAGTTAGAGACAGAGAGAGAGAGATAGAGAGAGAGAGAGAGAGTTAGAGACAGATAGAGAGAGAGAGAGAGAGAGAGAGAGAGTTAGAGACAGATAGAGAGAGAGAGAGAGATGCTATAGATGGAAGGAATGCAGTTTGGAAACCTACCAAAAAACAATTAGGCAACAACAAATTCAATCCCTTTTAGACAATTTCCTGGGTAAAACGTTCCGCTGTAATAGTGAAGGTGTAAACTTGGCAGTAGAAAATCTTAACAGTATATTTGACCTCTCAGCTTCCCTATCAAATCTAAAAATCTCAAATAGAAAACCGAAGAAAATTAACAATAATGACAAATGGTTTGATGAAGAATGCAAAAATCTAAGAAAGAAATTGAGAAACCTGTCCAACCAAAAACATAGAGACCCGGAAAACCTGAGTCTACGCCTTCACTATGGTGAATCACTAAAACAATACAGAAATACACTACGGAAAAAGAAGGAACAGCATGTCAGAAATCAGCTCAATGCAATTGAAGAATCCATAGACTCTAACCACTTCTGGGAAAATTGGAAAACACTAAACAAACAACAACAAGAAGAATTATCTATCCAAAATGGAGATGTATGGGTAAACCACTTCTCCAATCTTTTTGGCTCTATAACAAAGAATAAAGAGCAAAAACATATACATGATCAAATACAGATCTTAGAATCATCTATTAAAGACTACCAGAACCCACTGGATTATCCAATTACATTGAATGAGTTACAGGACAAAATAAAAACCCTCCAACCCAAAAAGGCCTGTGGTGTTGATGGTATCCTCAATGAAATGATCAAATATACAGACAACAAATTCCAATTGGCTATACTAAAACTCTTTAACATCATACTTAGCTCTGGCATCTTCCCCAATATTTGGAACCAAGGACTGATCACCCCAATCCACAAAAGTGGAGACAAATTTGACCCCAATAACTACCGTGGAATATGTGTCAACAGTAACCTTGGGAAAATCCTCTGCATTATTATTAACAGCAGACTCGTACATTTCCTCAATGAAAACAATGTACTGAGCAAATGTCAAATTGGCTTTTTACCAAATTACCGTACAACAGACCATGTATTCACCCTGCACACCCTAATTGACAACCAAACAAACCAAAACAAAGGCAAAGTCTTCTCATGCTTTGTTGATTTCAAAAAAGCCTTCGACTCAATCTGGCATGAGGGTCTGCTATACAAACTGATGGAAAGTGGTGTTGGGGGTAAAACATACGACATTATAAAATCCATGTACACAAACAACAAGTGTGCGGTTAAAATTGGCAAAAAACACACACATTTCTTCACACAGGGTCGTGGGGTTAGACAGGGATGCAGTTTAAGCCCCACCCTCTTCAACATATATATCAACGAATTGGCGCGGGCACTAGAAAAGTCTGCAGCACCCGGCCTCCCCCTGCTAGAATCCGAAGTCAAATGTCTGCTGTTTGCCGATGATCTGGTGCTTCTGTCACCAACCAAGGAGGGCCTACAGCAGCACCTAGATCTTATGCACAGATTCTGTCAGACCTGGGCCCTGACAGTAAATCTCAGTAAGACCAAAATAATGGTGTTCCAAAAAAGGTCCAGTCACCAGGACCACAAATACAAATTCAATCTAGACACTGTTGCCCTAGAGCACACAAAAAACTATACATACCTTGGCCTAAACATCAGCGCCACAGGTAACTTCCACAAAGCTGTGAACGATCTGAGAGACAAGGCAAGAAGGGCATTCTATGCCATCAAAAGAAACATAAATTTCAACATACCAATTAGGATTTGGCTAAAAATACTTGAATCAGTCATAGAGCCCATTGCCCTTTATGGTTGTGAGGTCTGGGGTCCGCTCACCAACCAAGACTTCACAAAATGGGACAAACACCAAATTGAGACTCTGCACGCAGAATTCTGCAAAAATATCCTCCGTGTACAACGTAGAACACCAAATAATGCATGCAGAGCAGAATTAGGCCGATACCCACTAATTATCAAAATCCAGAAAAGAGCCGTTAAATTCTACAACCACCTAAAAGGAAGTGATTCACAAACCTTCCATAACAAAGCCATCACCTACAGAGAGATGAACCTGGAGAAGAGTCCCCTAAGCAAGCTGGTCCTGGGGCTCTGTTCACAAACACAAACACACCCTACAGAGCCCCAGGACAACAGCACAATTAGACCCAACCAAATCATGAGAAAACAAAAAGATAATTACTTGACACATTGGAAAGAATTAACAAAAAAACAGAGCAAACTAGAATGCTATTTGGCCCTAAACAGAGAGTACACAGCGGCAGAATACCTGACCACTGTGACTGACCCAAAATTAAGGAAAGCTTTGACTATGTACAGACTCAGTGAGCATAGCCTTGCTATTGAGAAAGGCCGCCGTAGGCAGACATGGCTCTCAAGAGAAGACAGGCTATGTGCTCACTGCCCACAAAATGAGGTGGAAACTGAGCTGCACTTCCTAACCTCCTGCCCAATGTATGACCATATTAGAGAGACATATTTCCCTCAGATTACACAGATCCACAAAGAATTCGAAAACAAATCCAAATTTGAAAAACTCCCATATCTACTGGGTGAAATTCCACAGTGTGCCATCACAGCAGCAAGATTTGTGACCTGTTGCCACGAGAAAAGGGCAACCAGTGAAGAACACACACCATTGTAAATACAACCCATATTTATGCTTATTTATTTTATCTTGTGTCCTTTAACCATTTGTACATTGTTAAAACACTGTATATATATATATAATATGACATTTGTAATGTCTTTACTGTTTTGAAACCTCTGTATGTGTAATGTTTACTGTTAATTTTTGTTGTTTTTCACTTTATATTTTCACTTTGTATGTTGTCTACCTCACTTGCTTTGGCAATGTTAACACATGTTTCCCATGCCAATAAAGCCCTTGAATTGAATTGAATTGAATTGAGAGAGAGTTAGAGACAGAGAGAGAGAGATAGAGAGAGAGAGTTAGAGACAGATAGAGAGAGAGATAGAGAGAGAGCGAGAGAGTTAGAGACAGAGAGATAGACAAAGAGATGAACCTGGAGAAGAGTCCCCTAAGCAAGCTGGTCCTGGGGCTCTGTTCACAAACACAAACACACCCTACAGAGCCCCAGGACAACAGCACAATTAGACCCAACCAAATCATGAGAAAACAAAAAGATAATTACTTGACACATTGGAAAGAATTAACAAAAAAACAGAGCAAACTAGAATGCTATTTGGCCCTAAACAGAGAGTACACAGCGGCAGAATACCTGACCACTGTGACTGACCCAAAATTAAGGAAAGCTTTGACTATGTACAGACTCAGTGAGCATAGCCTTGCTATTGAGAAAGGCCGCCGTAGGCAGACATGGCTCTCAAGAGAAGACAGGCTATGTGCTCACTGCCCACAAAATGAGGTGGAAACTGAGCTGCACTTCCTAACCTCCTGCCCAATGTATGACCATATTAGAGAGACATATTTCCCTCAGATTACACAGATCCACAAAGAATTTGAAAACAAATCCAAATTTGAAAAACTCCCATATCTACTGGGTGAAATTCCACAGTGTGCCATCACAGCAGCAAGATTTGTGACCTGTTGCCACGAGAAAAGGGCAACCAGTGAAGAACACACACCATTGTAAATACAACCCATATTTATGCTTATTTATTTTATCTTGTGTCCTTTAACCATTTGTACATTGTTAAAACACTATATATATATATATATAATATGACATTTGTAATGTCTTTACTGTTTTGAAACCTCTGTATGTGTAATGTTTACTGTTAATTTTTGTTGTTTTTCACTTTATATTTTCACTTTGTATGTTGTCTACCTCACTTGCTTTGGCAATGTTAACACATGTTTCCCATGCCAATAAAGCCCTTGAATTGAATTGAATTGAATTGAGTGAGAGAGTGAGAGAGAAAGAGTTAGAGACAGAGAGAGAGAGAAATAGAGAAAGGAAGAGAGAGCGTCTGATTTACGTTCTTCTTTTTATCACTTGCCTTTCTGCCATCGCCAAGTCAATCCACAATGGAGGCTGTAAACAGATTAGCCTACCCACTCATAGAGCCATACTGACATCTAGAAAAGGATTACAGCTACCCTGTCCTCAGTCAGACAGAAATAATACAAAATACATTTAAACCATTTCAAGATATCAGAAATATTAATAATCTCTGAAATCTCCCAGGCGTTTGTTTGTTCCATATTTAATTATCAAAAGACATGAGGTATAGGTTAATCGTATTTATAAAATTGTCCCTGAAATACTGATGAAAATCTCTTTCAAGTATCAATTTATGAAGAGCAGCAGTGAAAAAGAAAGACAAGGCATCGACAACAAACCCAACAAATGTTACGAATACAGAAGAGACACTACCTTTCTGCCATCACACAGACAGACAACATGGCTGTGGCACGCCAGACACAGAGAGGAAGCAGAATAAGAATCATCTTAACAATAATCAGCTCTTGAGAAAGGACAGGAACAGGAGGAGTCGAAAGTCAGGGTCATGTTGAGTACACTTTCCACAACAGTCTGTTCATAATCTGGACCGCATAAGGTAGAAGGACTCACATCCAGTTGTTTTGGGAAGGCTATTGGGAATTTTCTGTGTCACTGTTATACACCATTTTCCAATTATATATTCCTTTGTGAGATCATACTTGAAATGCCAACCAGGTGCACTGAATGTTACTTCCATGGCTATTGCAGTTTTGAGCATCATAATTATGATTGCTGATGCTTCTGCACAGCACGATCCTCATACTTCTAAACTTATTTGTTGAGAGGTTTGGTGAGAAGTTACTTCGATGTAGAACTCTCATCTCATCATTAACACTGGGTTGGGGTTCAAGACATGTTTGTGGTGATTCCATCGTTTATTTTTCTAGTGTATGTGACAAGAGTAAAGATGTGGAAACACCTGTTGTCAGAGTGCTAACAATGTGTTCCTCACGGTGTCAACATGGCTGTTCTAGCTCTCAGGAAAAAGTGAGAAGATGAATATGTTGAGAGAAAAAGAGAAATAAAATGTCACACGTGGTTCATCACACTAACAAAAGCTAAAATAACTCTAACAAGTCTTGCATGAAACAACAAGCTTAAAGAGTCACTAGTAATATCACATAGCCACCAAAGCGTCTCATCATATCTTATATCTACCATTCAATGACAGTGCAGTGTAGCTCAGCCATTCCCTCGTGTCACTGAGGTTTGACCCTCACATCACTATCAACAACATGACTGCAGTAATCACAGTGACAAAGTAATGGCCCAATCTGTCTAACCTACTTTACTGTGGGACAAACAAACAACAATAACCAACAAACAAATGTCATAGCAGTCCAATAACAGACATCCTCATCTCAGAGACTTGAAGAGGACTTTTCAAAATGGATGCCCTCTGTGACTCAGAGCTCTAAGGACAAATGGAATGTAGAGCCGGCTCACACAGAACATAGAGCAGCAACACAGAGCAGCAACACAGAGCAGCAACACAGAGCAGCAACACAGAGCACCAACACACATGAGCAACACAGAGCACCACCACAGAGCAGCAACACAGAGCAGCACCACAGAGCACCAACACAGAGCAGCAACACAGAGCACCAGCACAGAGCAGCAACACAGAGCAGCAACACAGAGCAGCAACACAGAGCAGCAACACAGAACACCAACACAGAGCAGCAACACAGAGCAGCAACACAGAGCAGCACCACAGAGCACCAACACAGAGCAGCAACACAGAGCACCAGCACAGAGCAGCAACACAGAGCAGCAACACAGAGCAGCAACACAGAGCACCAACACAGAGCAGCAACACAGAGCAGCAACACAGAGCACCACCACAGAGCAGCAACACAGAGCAGTAACACAGAGCAGCAACACAGAGCATCAACACAGAGCAGCAACACAGAGGAGCAACACAGAGCACCAACACAGAGCAGCAACACAGAGCACCACCACAGAGCAGCAACAAAGAGCAACACCACAGAGCAGCAACACAGAGCAGCAACACAGAGCAGCAACACAGAGCACCACCACAGAGCAGCAACACAGAGCAGCAACACAGAGCAGCAACACAGAGCACCACCACAGAGCAGCACCACAGAGCAGCAACACAGAGCACCAACACAGAGCAGCAACACAGAGCACCACCACAGAGCAGCACCACAGAGCACCAACACAGAGCAACACCACAGAGCAGCAACACAGAGCAGCAACACAGAGCACCACCACAGAGCAGCCCCACAGAGCAGCAACACAGAGCAGCACCACAGAGCAGCAACACAGAGCACCACCACAGAGCACCACCACAGAGCAGCACCACAGAGCAGCACCACAGAGCAGCAACACAGAGCACCAACACAGAGCAGCACCACAGAGCAGCACCACAGAGCAGCAACACAGAGCAGCAACACAGAGCACCACCACAGAGCAGCCCCACAGAGCAGCAACACAGAGCAGCACCACAGAGCAGCAACACAGAGCACCAACACAGAGCACCACCACAGAGCAGCACCACAGAGCAGCACCACAGAGCAGCAACACAGAGCACCAACACAGAGCACCACCACAGAGCAGCACCACAGAGCAGCACCACAGAGCAGCAACACAGAGCACCAACACAGAGCAGCAACACAGAGCACCAACACAGAGCACCACCACAGAGCACCACCACAGAGCAGCAACACAGAGCAGCAACACAGAGCACCAACACAGAGCAGCAACACAGAGCAGCACCACAGAGCAGCAACACAGAGCAGCAACACAGAGCACCACCACAGAGCACCACCACAGAGCACCAACACAGAGCACCAACACAGAGCAGCAACACAGAGCACCACCACTTGTGATAAAACAGTGCTGGCGATGAGACAAAGTTCCAACACTTCTAAAAGTGTCACCGGATTACAATCTAAATTAAAAAT